>NC_060123.1:124666461-124876461 GCF_021461395.2 Schistocerca americana | reverse complement strand
TCTTGGTGAGGATATAGTTCTTTGATTCTACTCATTCCAGGATAGATCTGTAAATAAGACCCAGCATGTGGAATGATGGCAGTCTCAAATGGACCTATATACAACACATGGCATTTTTCATGTGTTTTTTTTTTTTTAATTAAGGAGCAAGAACTTAGGATGGTTCCTAATTAGGACTGTCTATCCTATATTAAATTTCTGTACTTTTAATAACTTTTTCTAAATATTGTTTTCTTTGGAGATCTTTGTCTGTCAGCATTATCCTGGTTTGCCCTATTTTTGCTTCCCACAAGATACCATTTCTAGGAAGTTTTTGGGGTGGATCAAGAATTCTCAATATGCACCAAAATACGGGTAAATTTAGAAAAAAATGATTTGCCATGAAATAACTGTTAATAATGAACCCTTCAGAAAATCTTACATGACACTATATGATACTTAATTATTTGTTATTTTACCAACGAGATCCTAAGCCTGACAACTCGAGTTTGTACATCATATCAGGTCATCAGGAAAGATTAAATGGTATACAGATGATGCATAAGGGCACTTTAGTTTCAAAAAAATGTGCAACTTCTACTACTTTCTGAATATCAGGAGAAGTGCAGCAGATCTTTAGGACTTGTTTGCTCTGTCAAAAGGCTAAACCACTGAATATGTGTTGGAAAGCGAGGAGCAAGGCTACATGCTATTAAACCTAATGTACCCTTGCCATTTGTAGCAACTGACCCCTTCCATGAGCACATTCCAGGCCACAATACATTTTCTCTAAGAATATTAACTGTGTATACCCAACCCTCAACTGGGTGTGTGTGTCGTTCTTATGTTAACTGCTATACAGTGTACTTTGCACACTGTCACACATCCATCTATTCAGTGGAAACATATTTAAGGAATACAGCATTTATTAGTATTTTATTATTATTTCAAGTTGTTCAATTGACAATCTTTGTTACAGATGTTATGCATGCCTCTAGCAGAATTATATGTAAAGGTGACATTTGTTTGATGATTTTCCGATGTTTCGCCAGCATGACTGGCTGTCATTATCAAAGCTTCACCTTCCATTGCTGGTGGTGATGCTGAAGAACCAAAGATACAAGCCAACAAGCAGTTTGTCAACAACTGGCTGCGAAGCCTTAACTATTATGTAATATTTAACAGTTTGCTAACTTTATGAGATAAAGCATTTTTGTGTTACTATTTAAATTAAATGGTTTCCTTTGTTAATATTAACAATTTATAACTACCTTGTAATCAACAAAAATGCTTTCATGATGGCTTTTTTGCTGACTTTTAGGTTCTCTTCCATTTACACTGTTTTTCTCTTCCTATGAAATAAATTTATATCTAAAAACAAAGATGATGTGACTTACCAAATGAAAGTGCTGGCAGGTCGACAGACACGCAAACAAACACAAACATACACACAAAATTCAAGCTTTCACAACAAACTGTTGCCTCATCAGGAAAGAGGGAAGGAGAGGGAAAGACGAAAGGATGTGGGTTTTAAGGGAGAGGGTAAGGAGTCATTCCAATCCCGGGAGCGGAAAGACTTACCTTAGGGGGAAAAAAGGACGGGTATACACTCGCGCACACACACACATATCCATCCACACATATACAGACACAAGCAGACATATTTAAAGACATATTTGGTCTTTAAATATGTCTGCTTGTGTCTGTATATGTGTGGATGGATATGTGTGTGTGCGCGCGCGAGTGTATACCCGTCCTTTTTTCCCCTTAAGTTAAGTGTTTCCGCTCCCGGGATTGGAATGACTCCTTACCCTCTCCCTTAAAACCCACATCCTTTCGTCTTTCCCTCTCCTTCCCTCTTTCCTGATGAGGCAACAGTTTGTTGCGAAAGCTTGAATTTTGTGTGTATGTTTGTGTTTGTTTGTGTGTCTGTCGACCTGCCAGCACTTTCATTTGGTAAGTCACATCATCTTTGTTTTTAGATATATATTTCCTACGTGGAATGTTTCCCTCTATTATAACCATATGAAATAAACTTAATTTATAAACCTGGTATTACCTCCAGTACAATGAACTTCAGGGCCGTACTCCCTCTCTCACTTTGTGACTCATGCTTGCTTTAGTCAATTGCCTCACCTTTTCATCAGAAATTTCTTCATCTCCATCTGATTATTCCTGAACTGGGTTTCATATTGGATAGCTCATAAAGTTTGTCAGTTGTGACCTTTGTATCTGACCTGAACAAGAAAAACGTCTTTTGTACTTTATAGATCACATGCATACAAAACCAGATGCAAAACATTAGCTATGTTAGTGAAAGTGCAAAAACTAAACAGGAGAAATTTTACTTAGATGACTAGGTGCGTGGTGTATTTTGTACACCAAATGTGACACTTTTAAACTTCTCACAGACACGCTACTGATGTTCAACAAAAGGATAAAACCTACCAGTATGGTAGCCGAAGCAATAATGAAGGAATATTTGTTTTCCCAGACCCAGAAAAAAATTTAAACTAGCAAAA
The DNA here is from genome assembly GCF_021461395.2 of Schistocerca americana. NCBI lineage: Eukaryota > Metazoa > Arthropoda > Insecta > Orthoptera > Acrididae > Schistocerca > Schistocerca americana. The sequence continues at coordinate 124,873,960 of NC_060123.1, read as the reverse complement.
ATTAAATGAAATTTTCATTTGGTGTAATTTATATGCCAGCATGCCTGCTAGATGCTTAAGACTGCTATGAGCACTTCTATCACCAGGAGATTGGTCAATGATTATAATTTCAATAGTCCAATTAAAGTTACTTGAAAGTTGGTGTCTGTTGGCTGCTGACCACTACTCAGTTACAGGCGACACACAAATTCGGCAGTTCACTTCACAAATGCTGTTAATCTGTAATGTGGAACAATCCTGGAAGTTGCTGCCACAAGATATAACAGCAATGTGAAATCCTCTGTCAACAGCTGATGTTAAGTGACCAATGACTGAACTGCAGCAGGCAACATGCTTTGTATCCCTGAATTAAACTCATGTCCTAACCTAATCACCTCCTCATGATGTGAAATGTATCCAAGAAAACAGCAGGCAACACCCTGTGGTAAAATTAAAATCACAATTGCTTTGTTCACGGCGATTACAGCTAACCTTTATGAGCAAACTCAAAACAGATATATTTTTATTTCACCACTGAAAGGAAACAGTAATTTCTTGCTGTCATTGGTTATCTGAAACTATCTTCACACTAGCTACATGAGCTGTTGCTTTACCAACCAATGAGCAGTCCTGGTTGGCACATGTTTGCAGATTACAGGTGACACATGCAGATTCCAACCAGAAAAGAAACCATAGGAAGAAAAGTAAGAGCAACTAAAAACAGTAAATACAATAATGAAAATAATGTGGCAAAATGTTAGAAATTCAAAAAAAAACTTAAAACAATTGATTAAATAAAAATAATAATGAAAGTCTTTTGATAAGATTTAGAAATAAAAATGTTTCACTACATTTGTAAAGATTCGAACCTACGACCTTCTGTATAACAGGTTTATATGTAACCACTGTGCTACTACAGTACACTGCATTACGTTGTTATGTTTATGATTCTGGTGACCCAGTCATAATGATGAAGTGAAGCATTCAAAAATTCGGCTTCACGCAATGTTGTGCAAAGCTTATCTAATTTAAGCTGAACTCCGTGATTATAACAACTGTATATATGATGCGGAATTGTATCTTGCATGGAAGGATCCAATAGTATTTGGTTAGTGCTGTGTGTGAAATGTATGTATTTTGTTAGTATTGTTGTGTGTATGTCTCGTTTTTTGTGTGGTTATCATGTGTGATGCAATTTGAAATAAAAGAGTCAGACTTAAGATTCAGGATACAAACACCAAGAAAGGAAACTGGACAAGAAACTGGAACTGAACTGACCAATTGTTGTGGCAGCATAACAATGGTGAACAGTTCAGATGTGATGATCAGTATTCTGGTTGGAGGAAACAAGCTCCAGCAGTTGTAGTATCAGCTATCAAATAATTTTAATAAGATTATTTGGCAAATCAGTCAGACAATGTGATCGACTTCATCAGTGTATGCTGGAGAGGCTTCTAACAAGAAAATTGTACAAGACAAATACTGATCTGAAGGTATCACCTTGGGGCAAATCTCATCTGTAGAACATTCAGGGAATTTACCAGGCTTGTAAATTAGAGATTGCAGCGATCAGTCATCCTTTTTAAATTTTATTGTGCAGATCTAGATTTCAGCTAGAAACTAGCCATTCTGAATGCACTATTATTTTCGCTCAATGCATGTAATTGCCTGTTGGTCGGCTTCATCCACAGTTCCATGTTTGTTTCACTATTAGTAGGTCATCCACAAACAAGGTTACCCTATCAAGCAACTTTGGCTCCACCACAGAGTCAAGTGCGGCAAAAAATATACCCAAAATGACAGTCAAACCAAAGGGGGACACCTTAAACGGGTAGCTTTTGTCAGCGTAGATAAAAGCAGTATACTTACATGACACCTCAGATACAAGAATTTGTCAGTAAGAGGTACAGGGATACAAAATTCCTTGGAATTTTTGTACTTGTTCCTCAATGTTTTCTGTTTAGGTCTGGGCAGGTACAATGATTGTATTAATAGGTCTGACACAAATGACCTATTAAATATTTCCTTCCGGTTTGGCTACTGCTAGTAGCGAGCTACGGTATGGAATAATGCATGGCTCAATCTCATTCCAATCCAACATTCTTTGTATTTTTCTAGTGATGGTAGGTCTTTCCACACACAAAATGGAGCAAAAAATATGACAGATGGTTTCATGAGGGACAACACTGAGGTGCCATTTATGACCTTGGATTACACTGGAGCTCTCTTCAAACATTTCTAAATATCTTAACAATATGCTTGTATCTTATTTCAACATTCAACACTCACCTCTACACCATCATCTACGAATTGGCAATTCTCAGACAAAAGGTTGATTCTTGTATCCCTTTCCTGAAGAAACTCCATATCTAAAAAACAGTCAATCACCAAAGATTCAACAACTAAGAATGTGCATGAGTTACTACATTTCCCAACTTAAAAGATGTGAAGGCCTGCCATTTTACTTTAGGAGACCTGGCACCTATCATTCTTAGTATTTTGCTGTTGTTTAAGGTCAGTACTCCATACCCTCACAAATTCTTTTAAACAAGTCAGTGGAGACCACATTAACTGCAGCACCTGTACCTAGTATCATTGGAGTCATAATGTTGCCTACATATGCACTGACTGCTGACTGTGACACAGTAATCTGTTAATCATTACAACAAATTACATCAGAATAAAGTTCATCTCTAATGTCATGCCTTTTGTCATGGCATTTCAAATTTATCCATCTGTCACTAACCCTACCCTACTCCACAATTATCACCTCAGTGTGTAATGAGGTCACAGTTAGCTTTCCTGTGCAGACTTGGAAGTGCGATTCCCATTGTCCATCATATTTCTGTAAAGAGCCTGAGTGCGTCAGCTTTGATCAGTCTGATGACTTTGAGTTCTGCCACTGACTACGGCAGTTATTATTCACACAGACAGGGTTGTACCTGTTATTATGATGTTTTTGCTTATGCTTACTTGAGTAGTTATTATGATTATGGTGATTGCTATTGTTGTCATTGCACCAGTCTCCTTCCCATTGCTCATTATGATTTGCTTGATTATTCAGTTCAGAACTGTGACTGTTGCTTTTATTAAATTTTACACTTTTTGTAGCAGCTTTAATGTTTTTATAAATCAGATCAATAGAAGTATTTACATGAATTCCTCAAGATTTGATTCTGGTACATTTATTACTTTTTCTCTTACATGTATAAGCAATTTTGTCCTTAATATTCAAAACACAACACACTGAGACACGCGGTTATTCCAGTATCTAGTTTTAGTGACGTATTTTTCTAAATATTTTCTCAAGCTACACTGACAGGCTCGAAATGGCTCAGGACTGAAAACCTATTTGTGGAGCCATTCCTGTATTCCTGCCAAGCAGTACTTGGTAGGAAAGATTTTTCAAAGTTATCATATGTGCAGCAATACCCAACTGTCTCTGTGACCCAGAGGCAGCATCTCTCAGAATGAAGCCACTCATAAAGCTTATATTCTGAGCACTTGACCATAGACATGGTAATGCACCTCAAAATGCTCGGATTAACTCAACTGGATGAATATTTCGTTTATCAGACAAAAACACTTGGAACTGCCTATGTTTGATCAAATTTTCTTCCTGTGGCACAGAATTAACGAGAGGCATAATCCCCACATCACATAGCGAATCATGCAACAATTGGTCCAATAATTCATACTGTGCTCACTGCAGCCTGCTTGCAATTGGTTCGGAAGCATGAATATCTTTTGATCCTGTACAGCTGATTGGTTGTCATGCAATGTCTTTTACTTCAGCTAACTCTTTTTTTCAAATTCTATATTTGCTCATTGACAGCATTACAACACAGTGACAAATCTTGATCTACTTTTTGTGTTATGTTTCACAATTCAGTTTCCACCTGACTGGTTAAACAATCATGTTCAGACGTAGCCTCATTTATTAATTTGACAACTACTTTTTGAAATTTTGTACCTATTATTTCATTGATTGACACGTCCTTTTCAGATGTTCAAGGCTAGTTAATTTGCTATTTTTTTCATTGTATTTCAAATTATTCATACACTGACTTTTTCTGTTCGGCAGCAAAATACGAAAATTGCCCAGAAAGTAATGTACTGCATTTTTTTTTCTTCAACAATTCTTTATTGAACATAATGAGAATTATACACACGAAAGAATGGCATTTTATTTACACACCCTATTTTTCAGCAATCTCCATCCTGTTCTATGCCCTACCTCCAGTGCAAAACAAGGGGATGTATGCCCTGTCAGTACAAATCCATGTCCTAGGGGCGGAGCCAGTGCTTCGCTGCATGAATTACCTCCTCTTTGTCTTCCTTTAATGGCCCACGCAAGTGGAAGCTTGCTGTAACATGTCAGGTGTGGCACCCATGGATGGTCTCCTCGATCGCTGCTAATTGTCGAGCTCCACCAAACCACCTTCTGATGACCTCACCCTTTGTGTCCAGTGACTAATTGTACTTCTGTTGACAGCAGATGCTCCACAGTCTTTGCACAAGCATTTGTGAATATTCGTCACAGAGTCTTTCTCTGCAAAGAGAAATTCAATGATGGCACATTTTTCGTAACGTACATCACCTACAGACACAATTTTGAAACTGTCCTGTGGCTTTCTATCTGTCAGAAGTGACGGAAACTACACTCATGTGACTTCAAATAATACACAAGTAACGTTTCACATCCGTAGTGTTGTTTTCAGCTGAGAAAAAAAGGTTTTGCATTACTTTCTGGCCAACTCTCTTAGTTTACTCTATCTAGTAGCTGTCTAACAGTTTCATAGTACAGATCATGCTAATTTCATTTAATTGACTTTGTGCTTAATTTCTCTTTGGTTGTGGCAAACCTGCCCAAGCTGACAATGCTAAAATTTCAGCATATAATTCTTTCAACACCACATCCTGCTTTGCTGCAATTTCTAACACCAGAGATTCTTGCTTTTCTGAATTACCTGATATTTCAGATAAGATCATGTTTTGTTTTAAAGCATGACGTTTTGCTTTCATGAAAGCCACTTCTGCTTACGAAATTTTATCTGTGCAGTTTACCTCCACAAACATTGTTGTAAACATTAATTCTAATTTGTTAAGAAGTTCAGTTGATGGATCAGTTGATACAGTTCCCTGAGCAGTAGAGTCTTCAATTGCAGGGTTCAGTCTGACTTCAATAATCTGAGCAGCACACGTTTCGCTATTTTGACCATAGCAGGAATTCGAACAAAATCTCAAAAATAAAACTGGCCTCACCACAAATATAGTTAATAAGAGCACTTATAACTATATTTAACAGCTGCTAACAATGGTACTTGCTTTGGAATAAGTTTGCAAAAATGAAACAATCTAGCAGCACCTGGCACTATTGTTGGTACTGCTCCCAGATTCACCTAAAAAAAAAAAAAAAATTTACAATGTTCACCTGCAATACAAATTTGCCTACAACTAGCAGACTGTACTTTGAGCTATTCTAAGAGAGCAACTTGGTAGCAAGCAGGAAAGTATAAGAACTCATAAATTTTTCATAGTTACAGTTGAGCTCATTAATGAAAAGTCCAATCTTAATTACTTTTTCCAGTTTATGTTCTTCATTCAGATTTAACATTACCATGACAATCATGACACTGAAAAAATACACTCAAAATTACTTATGAGATAAATCAATGACTTAAAACATCCATACTTCAGTATAAGTTAAAATCTGTCCTGTCACTGGGTGACAGTTATAATGTGCAAAGTATTTAAAACTGAAATAAGTGATTGAAAATTTGCTTTTCCTATCTGACAGCATGTAAAACTAATGGAAGTCATTCATGTCACAATGAAATTATCTTTGAAACAAGTCACAAAGTTGCAGGTTCAAATTTTTGCCGAAAGAAAATGAGTGTTAACTGTTTCAGTTAACTGTACACCAGACAGAAAGACAAATGCATCGCACATTACTATATATTTCCTTAACACTAAGATCCCTTTGATGTTAATCAAAAATACTCTTGAATAATGATTATTGGGATCAATGATTCAGATGTATTCCTAAATAATCACACAGAATTTATGATGTCCAGTTATAATAATTGTTTACTCACTGGAAGATAATAGATGTACCTTGTACAATGGCTTACCTGATGAGCAGAAGGAAAAGAGTGGGAAGTGTAAAAGGGCCATTCACTTTATATAATATTAGTCTCAGTCCAGCGATCAAAAGGAAGAGCAACAACAATTCTAAATGAATTGTGCTTAGAACTTGAGACTTTAATTAGCAGGAAGAAGCACATCAACATTCCTGAGGAATATCCTTACCTTTGGGTGAGCAGTACATCTGTCAGTAAAAATAATCTATCTTCCTGCTACAACCATCTTGGCATCTAAACTCATACAAAACTTTGAATATATTTTGCGTGGTTATCCAGGTACTGATATTAAAATCTTACACGTACAGTGTTTTCTCATTTTAAAAACAAATAGAAGTTTTAATTTCTCCAGTTCATGATGACAGCAATATTTCACTGCCATTACTATAAACACAGCATGGCCATCACTTTTTATTTCCTTTTCTTCTGCCTCTGTGCCTTCTTGTATTTCTGAAAAGAATACGGTTTTGAGGGAAAAAAATTATAACATTACAGTTTCATAAACAATGAAAATATTTCTGGGCTCACATCCATTATCAGCCATGGCAAAAAATTATTCTCCTGGTGTTTAACAGTTTCCCTGTCCACTGCCTCAGTTTCTACACCTAGATATTAGCAGGAGAGATTATGGATGTTTTTCTTTTTTAAGCAATCCTGTCAGCCAATCGGTGCACTGAAATCTTCATTTCTGAGCTTCGGGGCAATTTCACAGGCTTTGTCTCATGATATATTTCCATTTATAGTATTGGTTCCACTCTGCACTTTGTGAACCATTTTACGAGGTACAATTCTATGTCCTTAAGGGGCCTACAAAAATTCATTTTAACTGTGCAGTTTACCACATGCAATGCCTTATCTCAACAATAAATTGTTTGGTAACTAAAGACAAATGCGCACTTCAGGTAAGTCATTCACCTTGTGTGAGACTCATCTTTTATGAAACTAATCTGCACGGTTGCATTTGGCAGACGTACAGTTCACACATCTCGTTTCATTGTCGCCAGTGCACCTCATCCTATTGCCTTGCCATCAGCAGCAAAAGAAAGAAAGAAAAAACAAAGCGCTTTTGCTTTTGGTTTTAACTGAAGGTTACCAGAATTTTACTGACTTTTGGGATACATAACAACAATCATTTAAAAATGTGGCTGTATACAATGTTTTAACAATAAAACAAACTTCTGATGCCCATCATGACTCATGATAATGTAGTGAAGAAAATAAAACCGCCTTTCATTTGACATCTCAGGTTTTCTCAGCATGGTTGTTTAATGGTGTGCTTCCAGGTCTACAGTACTGCGCATACAATTAAAACAACAACTCAGCTTTATACCTGGAAGCACACCACTAACCTATGATCTGCTTTTCGAAAATAATTAACTCTAGAATACCTAAGGTAAGTCTCCAAGACCCATTATGTTTCCATTTTCTTTTTTATCAGCCATAAACATTTGTATTAAAATTTCAACAGTTAGTTATTCTTCTAGTATCTTGTTTTCCTCCTATAAATAATAATCACTAAAATTTTATATATTTTTTAATAACTTAATTGATTTTTAAAAACACTCATGCACTAATACTGTGAGCCGAATCTCTCAGGCTCCGTTCATATTTTTGTCATGTTTCTTTTTATTTATTTGCTTCATTTATAGTTCACTGTTTACTGTGCATTTCTGTGATGTAATGCTCCATTGTTGAATGAGACCCGATAGCTACAAAATATATTAGCTGTTGGTCTTACAACGTATCTGAAAGGAAACTGATAGACAAAGAATTTCTTCACCTACTGAAAAAATCTGATGATCCCAGCGATATCTGTGATGATGACTCAGAATACATACCAAATGACGAACATAAATACAGGAAAAATGATCATGTAAATGTTCTCAGTGAAATAAGTGATGTGAATGACTTAGCAGATATTTCAAACCGAGAAGATGAAGATAATATTGATAATATTGGAAGTACTGAAGGTGTATTTCCTGGAAAAAGTGGATTTTTATGGGATAAAATTCCACACGAGGAAACAAAAGTAAGGAAATGTAACAAAATCTCACGTTGATACAGTCAAGCTCCCTTCTTTGAAAACTATTTTAACATTGACAGATGCGTTTGAACTATACATTTCTTCATTAAGAAAACTGTACAGTTTGCAAACAAGAAGTTGAAAGGATATGTGAAGAGAACAATTGTGAGAACAGTTGGAGAAAATGTGATAGTGTAGAAATAAGAGCTGCGATTGGTCTTTTGAAAACACCTGGTTGTCTAAAAAGCACTTTGTCTAATGAAAGAGTACTGTGGAGCAAGAAGCGTGGCCCACCAATATTTAGAGCCACAATGGGTCTTCAGAGACTTAAAGACTTGTTATTGTTTTTGCAATTCAACGATAAAGCTGCAAGAAGTTTTCAAAGAGAGAAAGATGAACTTGTTGCACTCAGAAACATTTGGGAGTATATAAATCATAATCCTGGAAAATATTATCTACCAAATGAAAATCTGATGATAGATGAACAGTCTGTTCATTCCTTGAAGGTGTACAGTTAAGCTGTATAAAAGTTCAAAACCTGATAAATATGGAATAAAAATTTTCCGGACACGTGACTAAAAATTTCCGCCAACTGAATGGGTTGCCATATCTCGGAAAATAAGGAAACAAATGAAGTAAAAATGTTGGTTTCACTGTCGTCACTCATCTTAAACTATTTCGGTAGCTGCCGAAATATCATAATAGCTAATTTCTTCACATCCATGGATCTGGCAGGTATCTGACTATAGTTCGACAAAATGAAAGATTTGTACGTACAGAACTTTTGGCAAAGAAGAGCCAGGAGGAACATACTGCAGAATTTGATGTAGCTCATGATCATACGCTATTGTCGCATGTTCCAAAAAACAATAAAAGCCTAGTGGTACTTTCTACAATGGATTGTACATCAAATGTAATTAGTGAAGATGCTTCTATGCCTGCTCTAATAAAGTACTATAATGAGATGAAAGGTCAGGTGGACTCATTAGAACAGATGGTGCATACTTATTCCTGCAAAAGAAAAATGATATGTCCCCTGGCATTATTCATGAAGTCAGTTGACATAAGTGGAGTTGCAGCATATGTGGTATTTCTTTTTATATAAAACACGACATATCATGTTAAAAAGATGAAATCAAGGCATCAGATTATTTCTTGCCAAACTTGTTAAAGGTTTAGTTCAACCACATATTGCAAAAAGGCCAAAACTAGCACTTCTTCATTGTATGAGAAATGCTGTGTATGAACCTCAAGAATCCACTGCAGTAGTAAAAGAAAAAACTCCAGCCAAAAAGCAGCTTTGTGACATGAAAAAATTGTTTGCAGTAATTGCAATAGAAACCTATGTGGCAAATACTCAACCTCTGTAGTGAAGTGGAACAACTGCTCTGTGTGAAAACAAGAAAAGTAATAAAGTCTATCAAGATAACAAAAAAAATTATAACAGATATAGGATCTTTTTTTCAGGGTTCTTCATACAGTGAAATTTAGAAAAATAAATAAAAATGCTGTTAATGAACCACATTCAATATTTTAATTGTTGTTGATAAAACCTTGCTAACATAGCATTTATTCATATTTTCACTGCTGTCTTAGTGAAAAAGAACATTACGAAGAAAAAATATCTACAAGTCTCGAAGACCAGCCTCTAGTGTCTGCCATGATGAATAGCGTGTATATTCCAGTGTTAAAAGAAGCCACTTAGCTGCAAGCACACAACAACCTGTGGCTCTCTCTTTTTCTGTCTTACATTGTTGTTCTATTGTCACAAACACTGCATAGCTTGCCAGAACTGAGGGAACCAAGAATGGAACTGAGGGGAAAACTGAAAGCACAGATAACTATACATAGTATGACTTGGACTCATAACAGCACAGCAAAACTGAAGATGTGTAGGTCCATTTAGATGATGGGGCATGAATGTTCTTCCTCATCAATGATGAAGGACAGAGTTTCAACATTCAGCATTTTTCTCTATATCACAAGAGGAAAACAGTGCCAAATCATATTGGTTTACCTTGCTGGAGAATTTAACATTCGGAGTGTCTTCAATATCATTAATAACTTTTAGCTTCATATTACTCCTAAGCTTTCTTTTATTCATTGACCATGACTAAACAAAATTTTCACAATGTAGAATTCTGAATTCTGATAAACAACACAATGTGATCAATTTATGTGATTGGCCTAATGGCAATGTTTTCTGTGGTATTAGATCATGTCACCTACATGAGGAAATTGATACTTTAGTCCCTGCGTAATATATTCTTGATGGCTCGATTCCTTGACTTTGATACATCTTCCCATATTTATACATTCTCCACTGAAAGAGAAACTAAGTGAATTCTTCTCAACATGCCACCTTAGTTCTATAAAGGCACACAGATATATTATGCCCAAAAGTGTATCAGAGAGCTAAAAGTGACAGACTTCTTATGCTAATGATTATAAAAATGTCACTATTTCACTGATGACATGTCTTGACGTGCAACCATCAACTTATCAGTGAGTTCACTATTTGGAAGTCCTTCTTAATCATACACAAACGAACAATTATTGATTTTCAATTACATAAGTTTTTTCTGGAAGCAGTTTAATGAAACTTATCTAAAATTAAAGAAAAAGCCAAAAACTTTTGAACATGTCATGAAATTCACCATAACTAAGTTCTGGACTGGAAACACTTTAATGTGGACTTTTTCTTAAAGTAAGGTAAGTTAAAAACAAAGTTCAGTAATTCTGTTATCGTGCCAATTTCATTGGGACAGATGGAGATATCCGTTAAAAGAGGGAATTGTTTAAAAGTGGGTTCATTAGAATCGGGTTTCACTGTAAATGATAAAACAGTATATAAGTTTAAGAAATCCAGATTCATTGTATTAACAAAATATTCCACATAACAATACAATAATGATCACTCTGCTTGCTTCGATGTACACATCATGCATACTTCTACCTTTACTCATTGTAAAGTTGCTACTTCTCTCTGATGGTAAAAGTATAAGTCACATAAAAGATGGCAGTAAATTTCCTTATGCCCATTATTAAAAAAAGGAGACTGGTATGGAGTCCTGCTCCAAAACATAAATCCACAGCTTATTAAAAATTACTATAAGCTGTATATAAAACACAAATTTTCATTCCTGTCACTAGCAGTGCATTGTGCTTTTACACAGTTTTCATTCACACAATGAGATTGATACATAAAAAGAAACTGAAAAGAAAAGAGAAAGCTACAGACATGTGGCAAGTGACAACAAGAGTTGTAGCTTTCATCACATTAATTACTGACCAGTAAAACAACACGATGTGTTAGCACACTGTGAACCTCAGGAACAATGTTTACATTTACAATTAAATGCACAGAATATCGTAAAGTAAATTAGCCACTCACAGGTAACATGCGAACAAAATCATTTACAGCCTGTGTAAGGCAGTAACTTTGGCACTGTCCTCCATTTAACATTCCATCTTTAGTTTAAATGACAAGTATGGCGTTTCGAAGCTATTTCAGAGTACAATACTAAATCCAGTGCTGTTGGTGCACAGTGCCCTTAACATATACCTCATGGAATATGTGTACAGCAATTTTCTAATAATTATCATCATCAATAATTACAAAGTTACTCCTACTGCAGTTACATTTTGAATTCTGTATCTGAATACTATACCTCCAATTGCTTGTCGCTTATGTCCACTGTGCTGTGATATTATACTTACAATGGCATGTTGGACTAATGTACAATTGCTCTTCACAAAGACAGTTCAACACTAAAGCTTATTGATAGAGTCTCTTACAAAATACACGATTTCAGAAAAATCTTGCATCTCAAATCAGGAAAGCCTGATACACAAGTGATCCCAAGCTTGTTATAAAATTATTCTCTCAACAGTTTCTGTGCCAGTTAAATCATACAGACAGTCTCTGAGGCCTGAGGCCTAGCCTGTCAATCACATGTTTAGGCATGCAGTAAGTTGGGTCTACTGGCTTTATTGATGGCTCACCAAGCAACGACAATGCTGCCAGCCCAAATAAGGTATGGAAAGGATCTGGAATGTCACCAGGACGATCACTGAAGCCTCCTGTTTCTGTGTCTTGGCATGCTAGAACAAATCTGGAAACAAAATCACTTTGTTATAATAATGCAAACTCAATGAAAAGAAAGGCAGACAATATTATGGTAAAGAAATATTACTGTATAATCAAATTTCAAAATCCCATCAAATTAAACTCCAATGTATTTCATTTAGAGTATTCTTGAACAAAGTGCTGGAAAATTTAAAATTTTATTGTGTTTGACAGACAGGAAAGGGTATTATTTTTCCCAAATGCATTGTAGAATGGAAGCACATACTTACATATGATCTTTTGAATTCAAATGCAATGAATCCCTTGTAGCATAATTGTAAGAAGAAAAAAAATTTTAATGCAGTTGGAGTGATAGCACTTAAAACACAACCTTACATGTGGGGTTGTACAACTAAAATTAATGAACATGCCCTATAGGTTATCATACTGGCTTAGAGAACTAACTGTGACAAAATCTCTTACATTCGTAGGGGAAGGGGAAGGGGAAGGGGAAGGGAAAGCGGAAGGGGTATGTGGGTGGGGGGTGGATGAAGGAGCAGCACGACAACAGTACGTGGTGTTTCTTCTACAGGAAGAAATAGGAACTGGTTGGAGGAAGTTGAAAAGTGGACAGGGACAAGTCACTCAGACACCAGACTATGATCAGCCCACCTCTTATGAGGTCATACATCAAATGGGCATCTGCCATCTCTGCACCTGCGTATACTGCCATTGCACGGGCGAAGTCTGTGGTTACCTCTACTTAGCAACCTGTGTGCTTGCAACAGTCATACTGATGATCTCTGAAACAGCTAATGTTACCTTTACACGAGCAATGACCTATGTTCAGCGGCAAGAGGGACATGTAAAACAAAACACTGGCAGTGCACAACATAACCAGACATCACGAAGAGTACATTTTCCCCATGATTCTAAAGTTCTTCTTGTGTGTTTCCCATGATTAATGAGCTGGAGAAAATGAGTTGTAACATGGAAACAAAGCATTTCCACACCAACATTCATATGGCATAATTTTTATGTCCTCTCAAGAGGACGTCGTTATCAGGAGAAAGAAAACTGGTGTTCTACGGATCGGAGCGTGGAATGTCAGATCCCTTAATCGGGCAGGTGGGTTAGAAAATTTAAAAAGGGAAATGGATAGGTTGAAGTTAGATATAGTGGGAATTAGTGAAGTTCGGTGGCAGGAGGAACAAGACTTTTGGTCAGGTGAATACAGGGTTATAAATACAAAATCAAATAGGGGTAATGCAGGAGTAGGTTTAATAATGAATAAAAAAAAATAGGAGTGTGGGTAAGCTACTACCAACAGCATAGTGAACGCATTATTGTGGCCAAGATAGACACGAAGCCCATGCCTACTACAGTAGTACAAGTTTATATGCCAACTAGCTCTCCAGATGATGAAGAAATTGATGAAATGTATGATGAGATAAAAAAAATTGTTCAGGTAGTGAAGGGAGACGAAAATTTAATAGTCATGGGTGACTGGAATTCGAGAGTAGGAAAAGGGAGAGAAGGAAACGTAGTAGGTGAATATGGATTGGGGGTAAGAAATGAAAGAGGAAGCCGCCTGGTAGAATTTTGCACAGAGCGTAACTTAATCATAGCTAACACTTGGTTCAAGAATCATAAAAGAAGGTTGTATACATGGAAGATATTAAAAGGTATCAGATAGATTATATAATGCTAAGACAGAGATTTAGGAACCAGGTTTTAAATTGTAAGACATTTTCAGGGGCAGATGTGGACTCTGACCACAATCTATTGGTTATGAACTGTAGATTAAAACTGAAGAAACTACAAAAAGGTGGGAATTTAAGGAGATGGGACCTGGATAAACTGACTAAACCAGAGGTTGTACAGAGTTTCTGGGAGAGCATAAGGGAACAATTGACAGGAATGGGGGAAAGAAATTCAGTAGAAGAAGAATGGGTAGCTCTGAGGGATGAAGTAGTGCAGGCAGCAGGGGATCAAGTAGGTAAAAAGACGAGGGCTAGTAGAAATCCTTGGGTAACAGGAGAAATATTGAATTTAATTGATGAAAGGAGAAAATATAAAAACGCAGTAAATGAAGCAGGTAAAAAGGAATACAAATGTCTCAAAAATGAGATCGACAGGAAGTGCAAAATGAGTAAGCAGGGATGGCTAGAAGACAAATGTAAGGATGTAGAGGCTTATCTCACAAGGGGTAAGATAGATACTGCCTACAGGAACATTAAAGAGACCTTTGGAGAAAAGAGAGCCACTTGTATGAATATCAAGAGCTCAGATGGAAACCCAGTTCTAACCAAAGAAGGGAAAGCAGAAAGGTGGAAGGAGTATATAGAGGGGTCTAATACAAGGGCAATATTATGGAAATGGAAGAGGATGTAGATGAAGATGAAATGGAAGATATGATACTGCGTGAAGAGTTTGACAGAGCACTGAAAGACCTGAGCCGAAACAAGGCCCCCGGAGTAGACAACATTCCATCAGAACTACTGACGGCCTTGGGAGAGCCAGTCCTGACAAAACTCTACCATCTGGTGAGCAAGATGTATGAGACAGGCAAAATACCCTCAGACTTCAAGAAGAATATAATAATTCCAATCCCAAAGAAAGCATGTGTTGACAGATGTGAAAATTACCGAACTAACAGTTTAATAAGTCACAGCTGCAAAATACTAACGCGAATTATTTACAGACGAATGGAAAAACTGGTAGAAGCTGACCTCGGCGAAGATCAGTTTGGATTCCGCAGTAATGTTGGAACATGTGAGGCAATACTGACCCTACCACTTATCTTAGAAAATAGATTAAGGAAAGGCAAACCTACATTTCTAGCATTTGTAGACTTAGAGAAAGCTTTTGACAATGTTAACTGGAATACTCTTTTTCAAATTCTAAAGGTGGCAGGGGTAAAATACAGGGAGCGAAAGGCTATTTACAATTTGTACAGAAACCAGATGGCAGTTGTAAGAGTCGAGGGGCATGAAAGGGAAGCAGTGGTTGGGAATGGAGTGAGACAGGGTTGTAGCCTGTCCCTGATGCTATTCAATCTGTATATTGAGCAAGCAGTAAAGGAAACAAAAGAAAAATTCGAAGTAGGTATTAAAGTCCATGGAGAAGAAATAAAAATGTTGAGGTTCGCCAGTGACATTGTAGTTCGGTCAGAGACAGCTAAGGACTTGGAAGAGCTGTTGAATGGATTGGACATTGTCATGAAAGGAGGATATAAGATGAACATAAACAAAAGCAAAACGAGGATATTGGAATGTAGTCGAATTAAGTCGGGTGATGCTGAGGGAATTAGATTAGGAAATGAGACACTTAAAGTAGTAAAGGAACTTCTGCTATTTGGGGAGCAAAATAACTGATGATGGTCGAAGTAGAGATGATATAAAATGTAGACTGGCAATGGCAAGGAAAGCGTTTCCGAATAAGAGAAATTTGTTAACATCGAGTATAGACTTAAGTGTCAGGAAGTCGTTTCTGAAAGTATTTGTATGGAGTGTAGCCATGTATGGAAGTGAAACATGGATGATAAATAGTTTGGACAAGAAGAGAATAGAAGCATTCGAAATGTGGTGCTACAGAAGAATGCTGAAGATTAGATGGGTAGATCACATAACTAATGAGGAGGTATTGAATAGAATTGGGGAGAAGAGGAGTTTGTGGCACAACTTGACAAGAACAAGGGACCTGTTGGTAGGACATGTCCTGAGGCATCAAGGGATCACAAATTTAGCATTGGAGGGCAGCGTGGAGGGTAAAAATCATAGAGGGAGACCAAGAGATGAATACACTAAGCAGTAAGTACTGGGAGACGAAGAAGCTTGCATAGGATAGATTAGCATGGAGAGCTGCATCAAACCAGTCTCAGGACTGAAGACAACAACAACAATAACAACAACATGTGTGAGGAATGTGTCCTCCAATTTGTGTCATACATTTTTGTTACACCCTGTATACAATGAATAGCAGTGGCCCTCTCATACATCCTCAAGGTGCACCTTATGCTTCCTTCAATAGGCACAACACTTACCGCTGGAACATCAGTTGTCAGTTATATTGGTTCTTTCAATGCTAGTTTAACATGACTGTTGAAACTGCTCAAAATAACTGCTTTATTAAGTACTGATATTTGGTTCTGAATAAATGCAGAAAATGAACAAAGATTGAAAAATGTTGGCTCCTTGGTTTCAAGATACACAGAAACAAAATATTAAATTAAATAGGTAAATAAAACAAAACTCAGTCCACCTACAGTTCGGTGCTTTTCTCAAAAAATTATAAGTGGCTCAATACCACAAAAAATCACCAGTGTTTTCCTATTGATTCTATTTTGAAACTTTGCTCTCACAGGTTTCTTGTGGCTCCTCCCATCTGTAATCTTTTAAAGCAAATGGAGCACTGTACTTTCACTGATGCTGTACTTCATATACTACTTCCAAACTATGGTTGTGCCATTCTGTAATACATCTGATATCCAATGACGACAGTGAGAAATTACCATATAGACTGGATGAGGCAAGTCTTTCACACTGTATGCACATGTGTGCCATCCAATAGGCCATGCCACATGGTACCACGAACATTACTGTCGCAACAACACTGTACTCATTTTGAAACCTTGTGTTTGTTGCCTGTTTCCGTTGGCACAGTTATTAAAATAGCACTGATTACTCTTCTCATTTTCTACTATACCACAACATTTCAAAGCAATGGAAAATTTACAAATAAAAGTTACTTTAAAAAAAAAGTTTATTTAACAACCAAAAATGTTGGTAGTGTTGCTATGGCCAATTGATATTTTGGTTATTTACCCAGCTGTTAGTAAACAAAAATAAAACAAAAACAGTTGTTATAACAGAGGCCAAATAGATACCGAAAAATATGTGTTATTCAGAACTAAAATACCGGTATTGGTTTTAACTGGCCAGTTTTCCCCATCCCTAAACTTCACTTCTGATGATGTTTTTCTGATAAGAATAATGTACTAAGTTCTTTTTGCTATGAAGTCTTTAATCTAACCACATATCTGTTTCGATACTCCATAATCAAATATTTTACCAGGGAAAGGTGCAAAACTATATGAATTTCTGGAAGTTGATAAACATAGCTTTAAGTTGAGCTCTGCTATCCCACTGTGTTCTGGATCTCATGAATACTTAGAGCAAGAATGGTTTTACATAATCGGTACTTGGGGAAATCATGCTGATTCCTGCACTGGAGTTTATGGTCTCACAAAAGGTCACTATTAACACCATGAAATAGGTTCCATAATTCACAATAAATTGACATTACTGTGATAGATTAATAGTTCCACATTTTGTCTTAGCCAATCATTACATTGGGTTGGTGCATAAGTTCTTGATGTTTTTCCTTCAATATTTACAACAGCCTGCCAACAATGAGTTAACTTTTCTATTCTGCAACATTCAAGGAAGTTCCCAGAAGACTATTTGTTAGAGACCGGAAAAGGTAAATATCTGAAAACACAAGAACAAGTGAATAACGTAGCTGTGGAATGACTCCCCAACCGAACTTCCATATACTGATTTTTGCCAGTCTAGCAGAATGCGGGCAGATGTTATTGTGGAGTAGCATCACTTCACAAAGACTTCCTGGGCATTGTTCTTGGACTGCACCTGCACGATGCCACCGTTGTCGACAATAAATGCCAGCAGTGACGGTTACACCTCGAGAAAGCAATACGTAGTACACCACACCATCACTGTTTCATCAGATGCATAACATTATCTTTTGTGGATATGCACGGGTCTTTGTAAGGGGTGTTGCTGCTTTGTTTGGACTCAATCATTTCTTTCTTTTCCTTATGTTAGCATACATACATGATTTCTCATCACCAGTAATGACGCACGATAGGAATGGCTGATATTGTTCATGAACCAAATTATGACAAACAAGCAGAGATTCACATTTGGCTAATTTTTGTGATTTTGGTTTAGAGTATGTGGAACTCATACACCCAACTTTTGAACTTTCCCCATTGCATGGAAATGTCATAAAATGGTGGAATGATCACAGTTCATCATATTTGCCAGTTCTCGAGTACACTGACACAGGTCATTGTGGATTAATACGTTTAAAAGATTGTCATCAAACCCCAAAGGTCTTCCTGAACGTGAAGAGTCACGTATGTCAAAACAACCCTCTGTAAAAATGAGAAAATCATTTTCTTGCCATGCTCTGTCCAGTGGAATTGTCCCATACATGGCACAAATGTTTCTGGCTGCCTTCACTGGTGTCATCTGTTTACTGACCTTAAACAGAAGATCAAGTTGGAAATGTTCTGATTTCTGCACTTGGCACTCCATTTTTTAGTGTCCACAGCTCCACTCACTATCTCCAGATGACAAAATGACAACATGCAAACTCAAACAGCAACAGTGACATACAAATAAAAAATAACAATCAGCAAATAAATCTGTAGCATCTGGAATACTAACATGCAAAGCAAAAGTGCTACAAACTTATGCATCAACATATCAGTTTTGAATGATCTGTACCTTTTATCCTATAATGGAGCATAATCCATTGCTTCAGTGACCTATGGTAAGCTGGTATAGGAAGATGGGACCCTTCACTTGCTTATCTAACAGCACACCATCAGGTCCTATAGACTTTCCTCAATCAAGTAATTTCAGCAGTTTTTCTATAACGTATTCCCATCATTGTCTCATTCATGCTATAGACAAGTATAGGAACTGTATTCTTATCTTCAGTGAAGCAATTCTGGAGGACAGAATGGAATATTTCAGCCTTCACTTTTATACCTTTCATTTTGATAATGTCATGGTCAGTGAGAATTTGGACAGAGGACTTCATTTCATTAACTGATTTTATACAGAACTAAAACTTTTTAGGGTGTCCAGACTTCTCAATGGGGAATTTGAATGAATTCATTGAACACTTGCCACACAGCATTGCTTATACTGATTCTGACTTCTTTGAGCTTTTGCCTGTCATCAAGTCTTCAGATGTGAATCCACTTTTCAGCTTTCTCTGCTTACACAGTAGCTTCCTAAAATAGTTATTGAATTATGGTGCCTCCTTCCTATCCCTAACTACCCATAACACCAACTTGTTTAGTTTATGGAAAACAGTACATTTCAATTTGCGCCACATTCTCCTCCCCAAATTTGAATATTTGGTATTAAATGCCCAGTTCTCGTCATTTTCACAGCACACTTGTTAATTAGGACTACTTTCCTTTCTTAGCATTTTGTCAATTTGAGTGATATATGTGCTGTAAGAGCCTTGCAGTCACTGATACATATCCCCACACTACTGAACCTAAAATTTTGGCCCTGCTCATTGACAGCAGATCCGACATGTTTTCTTCAAGTATGGGCTGTATCATCAACTGATCTATATAATTTTAAGAGAATGCACTTAGTAGAGCATCACAAGATTCTTCTTTATCACCACCCCTTTCTAATTCTTGTGTCTCCCATTCTACAGATCACATATTGAAACCTCCCCCTATTACTACTGAATGAGTAGAGAATTTACATGCAATGTTTCCACCACTTTCAATAGCATGATACTTGATATAGGTGGAAAATGAAAACATTAAATTACTATTTGAACAATATTTGGCATTTATCTTCACATAGATTATCTTGCATTTGGGCTCTGTATTTATTTCATTACACATTATGGATCCTACATAGCAACAAATATTACAATGAAAAGCATTTTACCACCACTGGTGTCCAACTAATCCTTTTAGTAAATATAACATTCTCAGTCTACTTTTTAGTGCTCTTTATTTATGATTTCAATCAATTCTCTGTTCAAAAACCTCATGTGCATGGTACATATACTCTGCTACCCCAGAAAATGCTTCTGCAATTAAGTGAATGATTGACCAATTATGGAGACTCAACATTCTACACCCAATAGCACACATTAATCATCACAGATTCGATGGGACCTTTGGTTTATGTCGCCCACCTAACTGGAACCCAGCTACAAATCATTAGCTGTTCTTTCATCCCTTGGACAATCACTTTGACTTTCTTGTACAATTTATCCAATAATGAGATATAATGTAGGTCTAAGTATTCCCTTTTTCAGATGGTTCATAAGCTTCACACCTTGTGAATGCCTCCCTTCCTCCAAATAATAACAACAATAATAATAATAAATTCTTTTGAAGCTGAAAAAATATTTCAATTTCTTCTTTAGTGGCTTAACCATTGGTTTATGTTCTTCTCACTAAGCTTCAAAGCAAATAGAGGACATAGAAATGGGCATCCCTAGCACTGAGAAGCAACTGAAACAGCTGTAAACAAAAAAGTCTTGAGGTACAGGTGGAATCACAACACAGTTTTACAGAGAGTCATCTTCAGCATTGGCCACTTACTTTGCTTTCACTTATTATGAATTTCTCACCCAGCGCAAAGTACCCAGCAACTGGGAGAAAAGTGCAGGTGCCTCCAATAGAGAAGAACAGTAAGGGAATGAACCCAGAAAATCACAGACTAGTATCCTTAAGATCAGTTTTCTGCAGAATTCTTGACCACTTTCCAAGTTCAAATATAATAAATTTCCTTGAGACAGAAAAGCTTCTGTCTGCAAACCAGCACAGATTTAGAAACCATCAATCCTTTGAACAACAGGTGAAGGGCAACCGGCAGATTCCATATTCCAAAATTTCTGGAAAGTGTTTGACACAGTGCCCAACTGCAGACTGTTAATGGAAGTCCAAGTACATGGAACAGGTTCCGAAGTATGTGAATGGCTCAAAGACTTCTTAAGTAATGACCACTCTTATTCTCTGCAAATATTTACTGATGATGCTGTAGAGTGCAGGAAATTGTCATTGTGCAATTGAAGGAGAATATAGGATGGGTTAGATAGAATACCTATTTGGTCTGTTGAATGGTACCTTTCTCTAAATGTAGAAAAATGTACATGAATGTAGATGAGTAGGAAAAACAATCCTGTAATCTTCGAGTACAGTATTAGTGGCAGCCGCTTGTCACAGTCATGTTGATTAAATATCTAATCTAGGCACAATGTACAAAGTGATATGAAATGGAACGGGCACATACGATTGGTAGTAGGGAAGGCAAATGGTCGACTTCAATGAATTGGGAGAATTCTAGGAAGAGGTAGCTCATCTGCAAAGGTGACCACGTATAGGACACTGGTATGACCAATTCTTGAAAGGTGCTTGAGTGTTTTGGATCTTCACCAGGTCATATTAAAGGGAGACATGAAAGTAAGCTAGAGGTGTGCTGCTAGATTTGTTACTGCTAGGTTCAATCAACATGCAAACATTACAGAGATGTCTCTTGAACTCAAATGGGGAAATCCCTGTAGGGGAGAAAATTTACAGAACCAGGACTTTCAATGACTGCAGTACAATTCTACTTGTGCCCCTTTTGTGAGTGTAATAGGAGAGGGAATGACTAGTAGTGGTACAAGGTACACTCCACTATGCACAGCATGGTAGCTTGCAGAGTACAAACACAGATATATACAGATGTAGAACTATGTAAAATAAGCAAAGGCAACCACTTACCTACAGCGGACTGGTATGTGGTGCACAGAAACACTTAACAGGAAACAGTTACTACTAGGTTTCAAACTCTTGCTCTTTTTCTAGTAAGAGCACACACATTCACACACACATCCACACAGACACCCAAACATACATGTTCAGAGTAATAGCGAGACAGTTACCATGATTGTGGACATTTGGGTGTCTATCTGACAATCCTGCCTATTGTTCGTGTCATCTAAGAAGGCAGTGCAATTTCACCAGTCAACGGCCATTTTTATCATCTGGAATGTGATACATCAACTAGTATGTATTTTGGAGCGTAGAATCAGAGTATAACTTTCAAAATGTTCTAGCACGTACCATTTTTGAGTTTTTAAAGGTTTTTTTATTTTTCGTATTCAGTATTTCACTTTTTGCTGTTCTCCTGTTTCGATGTTTGTTTTTGATTAGCAGAGGAGAGCTAGAAGATCTACAAATCATCAGTAAATGGTTAGTGTCGTAATCCAGTGGTGTGAAAGAGATCCTTAGTGAGTGTTTCCTGTGAAAGATAGTGCAAACTTTTTGTGTTTAAAACTAACACTAAGCCGGCCAGGGTGGCCGACCGGTTCTAGGCGCTACAGTCTGGAGCCGCGTGACCGCTACAGTCGCAGGTTCGAGTCCTGCCTCGGGCATGGATGTATGTGATGTCCTTAGGTTAGTTAGGTTTAAGTAGTTCTAAGTTCTAGGGGACTGATGACCTCAGAAGTTAAGTCCCATAGTACTCAGAGCCATTTGAACTAACACTAAGAAAAACGGCAACTAGTAAATCTCATTGCTGTCTAAACAACCCTGACAACTTTTGTTATGTGTGTGGGAAATTCACTCCAAAAGCCCAAAGAAAACCAATTACTGATTTGGTTAAGAAGGCATATAAATTGTATTTTGATCGTCCTGTTGGTGATCAAGATAAAAATGCACCTCATATTTTGTCTCCATAACCTGTACTACAACCATAACCAAGTGGTTGAAAGCAAAACGCTGAGCCATGCCATTCACTGTTCTGATGGTGTGGTGAGGGCCTAAACACCATTATTCAAGACTGTTACTTCAGCCTTACAAATATTTCAGGACATTCAAGCAAAACTAGACATAAAATAAAGTATCTAGATGTATCTTCGGTGCATTTGGCTGTGCCCCATGATGAGGGTTTGCCTGTTCCTGTCAGTAACTTGAAAGCCATGGAACCAGACACCACGTCAAGTGAATATAGAAGAGTACCGCCCTCAATATCATGACACTTCACCTCAGCTCTTTAATCAAAAGGAACTGAACAATTTGGTTTGCGATCTACAACATCCGAAACAGCAAGCTGAACTCTTGGGGTCGATACTGCAACAACGGAACCTTCTAGCTCCAGGGACAAAAATTTCCTGTTTTAGATCAAGAGGTGCTTCCTTTGCTCAATATTTCGATATGCACAATTCAATGTTTGTATGTAGAGATGTCAATGGTCTGATGATGCAGCTAGGTGTACAACATAATCCACAGGAGTGGTGACTATTTATTGACTACAGCAAAACCAGCTTGAAAGCAGTACTACTGCATAATGGCAATGCATTTCCATCAGTACCTTTGGCTTATGCAGTAGACATGGAAGAAACTTATGAAACCATGGCTTTGCTGCTAGAGGCAATCAAATATAAGGATCATGAATGGCAGCTTTGCTGTGATTTAAAAGTCGTTGCACTCCTTATAGGTTTACAGGCTGGATTCACAAAATGCTGCTGCTTTTTGTGCCTTTGGGACAGCCGTGACACCAAGAACCACTATACAGTCAAGGAATGGCCCTAAGGAAGTCATATGTTCCTGGAAATATAAATGTGAACAATACCCCATTGGTTAAGCCCGATAGAATTATTTTGCCTCCCCTTCATATCAAGTTGGGCCTTATCAAGAACTTTGTAAAAGCTCTGGATAAAGAAGGTGAGGCCTTCAATCACTTAAAGGAAAAGTTTCCCAAATTAAGTGAGGCAAAGCTGAAAGAGGGTATATTTATTGGACCACAAATAAGAAAATTGCTGAAAGATCCAACCTTTGATACCAAACTCACTGATATCCCATTAGCTGTTTGGCCTTCTTTTAAAGCAATTGTGAAGGGCTTTTTGGGTAACAGAAAAGACAAAAACTATGTTACCATTGTAAATGATCTGTTGGAAAACTATAAGAACATGGGGTGTAGAATGTCACTTAAAATTCACTTTTTACATTCTCACCTTGATTTCTCCCTGGAAAATTTGGGAGCCATAAGCGATGAGCATGGTGAGTGCTTCCACCAAGACATTCTAACCATGGAACACCGTTACCAAGGCCATTGGAACCCTTTGATGACTACTGCTGGGGTCTTGTTAGGGAGAGTGATGAAAGGCAAACAAAAGAAGAGCTCTGTCATCACATTTTTCAAAAACCAAAGACGATTAAAGGTGAAAATATATCCTGAACTAATTTGGACCTTTTATTGGCATCATACCCATATATACATACAATATAGTATGATTTCAAAAGTTCTGAATGTGTATTTTTCTTTGACTTAATTGTGTCAATTTTTGCTATTACCATTTTTTTTTATTCTGTATGTATTTAGGAAATGTAATGTCATACAGAAAAACTGATTTTACCAGTGTATTCAGAACCCCAAAATTAGCAAATCCACTTATTTACAAACCAGATGCAGAAAAAAAGTTTAAATTTGTTAACTAGTGTTTTCAGCCATTCTGCGCATCCCCCTCCACTAGCCACTGGTGGCCAATAATATTCATTTTCTTTCCGAGCGGCTAGCAGAGTGTTACAGCTAGAGTGCAAGAATCTCACTCCTACATGCTACACTGTTGCCACACTTCGCGACAACCAAATTATTCATTCAACTACCAATCTTTTTTGTTTCCAATTTTTTTCTTGGAGCAGTATAGCTGTGAATGTGTATCTTGTAAATGTTTAAGTGCAATTTAAAAAAAGGAGGTGGGGAGGGGGGGGAGAGAGGGAGAGAGAGGGAGGGAGAGAGAGAGAGAGAGAGAGAGAGAGAGAGAGAGAGGGAGGGGGGGGGAGAGAGAGAGAGAGAGAGAGAGAGAGAGAGAGAGAGAGAGAGAGAGAGAGAGAGAGAGAGAGAGTCAGGTGACGGCAATAAACGTGGAGTGCTTCACAAGCAGGCGAGGCGGATTATTTACTGCATTTATAACTTTTTCAAACATGAATTTAAAAGCAAGTCTCCTACTGTTGGCACTAGAAAACACACAAACGGACTCCAGAACCATGTGGTGTCGGCAAGAGAACTGTAAAAAGAATTGTAAAGGAAAGTGTCAGAGCTGTAGGAACTGTAGAAACAGTTGGTTTTATGTCACCTGGAAAGCATCGACGTCACAAGGAACCTGTAACACAAATGGATAGTTTTAACAATGATGTTTTAAAGTGCTCCATGTGAATGATAAATCCCCAACATAACGAAAACATGTTACAGTTATGCAGGCTTCAATGGTAAGCACTTCATCTAGGTAAAGAATTTTTAAAAATGTTGGTTCCAGATTTGTTAAGAAGAGAGTTTTCAGTTCAAAGAAGTGACCTAGGTGCAGCATGAACTATAACCCATATAAAGATTCACAATACAAGAGAAGGAGGTAGCTTAACAGTACATTACTTTGATGAAACATGCGTCAATTAGAATCATTCCAAGAAGATCTGCTGGGAATTGAGTGATGGTACTGCAGTTTTAAAGTTCTCATAGGGATAGGTTCTCGGATAATTATTCTGCATGCTGACACATCTTCTGGTTTTATTTCTTAGAATAAACAAAGTAATACTATTTCTTAGTTTTAATGACTAGTCATTTAAGAAATGTTTGTCAACATGACAGTTGCATACATAATAATGAGAACTTCCTAGCCTTTTTGATTGGGACTTTGTATCCTTTTAATTATGCAGACTATAATGTTCAACATATTGCCCAAGGAGAAGTTAAGCTTCAACCACCACAATGTAAATCTCTGTCATTTTCAAAGCACAAACTGGATAAGCCCTAAAACAACAGTAACTATTACTTGTCGAGATATCGGTGGTTTTCGATGCTATCAGTCAGATTCCCTGGAGTCATTCGCAGATGATGGTTAATTGTTTGCTTGTTCAATGGATTATAAATGTGGTCTCTCACTGTAATATCGAACATGTCAGTTTACACTCATAATGCCCATTCACAACGAAAAATATGACAAATTACTGACCATTTTTACAATAGTCTTTTCTACCACTAATTCTTTTTTTCTCGCAGTGATTACACTTAACTGTCATCACACACACACACACACACACACACACACACACACACACACACACACACACACACACACACTCTTTACACATTAAAAAAAAAAATTCTATTGAGCAGCAGCAGTTGTCAAGCAAGTATAACGATTTCGGTTTGCGCTTGAAGTTAATTTTGTTGTGTATTAAATTTTTACTTATAACGCAGTTCAATCACAATAAATGGTAATTATTGCAAGCAGTTTCAATGTCGTTTTGAGAAAAATTGCATTTCACGTCTTCACAAAGCTATGTCAGCTGTTCTCGCCTCCCAACATCATGCAGAGTAAATCTGTGGAGCAGTGGACGTAAAGTTGTCAAGATGTGAATTAGTATTTCGCTCATGACGACTGATCGAAATTGGTTTTAATATTTATTATTCCCCTCATAGATATGAATGTATAATACAATGTACCATAGGCAAACAAGCATGATTGTTGTCTGCAGCAATGCAGTTCAGTAACGTGGACTTTGTTTGCCCATTCTGCTCTCGCGCAGCACATTCGCAGTTCTCATCCCCCCCCCCCCCCCCCACACACACACACACTTCCTATCCGCTCCGCTTCTATGCCCAAAAGTGCCATCCCAGGTGACGCGTGCTTTAATATAATTAGTAATAGGTGTTCACTGTTAATTTCTGTCTTTAATAGCAACTAATTCCTTTTACTCTGGTTCACTTTATTCCGAAAGAGATTTGTGATTTGTTTCACAACGCCATTTTATGACAATGTTCTGCATACCACTGTTCTGGAACGTAAAATACACACCTCTTTATTGCTTTTATTAATTGTGTCATCCGCCAATTTTGAAATTCTCTATTACACTTATCTTTCACTTTTTGTTTCTTTGTCAAACTAGACATATTGAAAAAAAAAAAAAAAAACCCTCACAAGTTTAAGAATGGTGCTAACTATGTGTAATTGCAGTGCACAATTCAAGTGCACAACAAACAAAAACAATTACCGCAACAATATCACAGTACAGTACTTGTCGGTAGAGGTCGGAAGTCACTGTCATTGAAATAACTGCCAAACTATGTGCTCTAAAAGTGGATGAAGGGTATCATTATTCACGAATTGGAGTACACCTTGCTCACAGTAAGTGTGCATGAGCGAAGATCTGTCATCCAGAACTTCTATGAGACCTTGGCCCGACAGCCCATTCAAGATGATCTTTGTTACTGTGAGTTTAAATGCAGGTGAACAAATGAATTACATTAAGTATGCCTATCTAAACTCCTCATTTAATACGGTGCTCAAATTATTTGTTCATGTGACATTAATGGGACTAGTACCACTGGTTTGTTATCCTTGCCTTAGGGAAGTGGCAGCAAGTGGTTGGAAGAACACCATGTACTCTAAGTATGTATGCCTGAGGGCATCAGGCATGCTGAAGAAGCTTTTTCTGGTAGCCACTGAGGGAGCTGGGTTAAGTAACTGGAGACTGTGGAACACACTGGGACAAATGATACCTGTCGCCTTGGATCCAAGGTCATATTTGGAGCATTCAGGCAACAGGTAGAGAAGGTTAAGAATACCAGCCTTTCTCACAGAGTTTCAATGGAGATCACAGTCTCCAGCATTGTCCCATGAACAGGTCATGGTCCTGTGCCTCTCAAGTCATGTGGATGGTTCGAACCAGAGACCGCGAAGGTTCTGTGACAAGCTACGCTGTGACTTCCTGGACTTGCACCACACGGTTGAGAACTGTAGTGTCCCCCTAGATGGGTCAGGTATGCTCTACACATCAAAGGCTGCAATCCTGGTGTTGGGTGCTCAAGGGCTTTTAACAGGTTCTTACTAGGTTGTTTTCTTTTTCTTTTTGTCTGTTCAGTACTGATTTTGCAGTTGATTTTAAAATAGCTTACCGATGAGCTAAAGACTTGAAATTTTAAACACAGCTCAGGACTGGATGTTACTGCAATATTAATTTGTTCTCTTGTTTGTCAGTTTGGTAGAGGTGGCAGTGGAGATGAAATAGGTTGGCACCGCCTGATCTTGACTGCCCTCAGGAACCGCATGTTGTGCAGATACATCTACATCTACAATCTGCAAGACACCTTATAGTGTGTGGCAGAGAGTACTTCGTATACTAGAGTTACTTCCTGCTTTTCCTGTTCCAGTTGTGAATGGTTGGTAGGAAAAATGATTGCTATAACATCTTTTGTGGGCTTGAATCCCTCTAATTTTATCTTCATGGTTTTTTCGTGAGATACACATAGGGGGAAGCATTATATTGGTTGACTCTTCTAGAAACATACTATCTCAAAACTTTAATTGTAAACCACACTGATGTGGAATGCCACTCTTGTAGGGTCTGCCACTGGAGTTGGATGATCCACTTTGTGATGCTTTTGAGCTCACTACATGAACCTATAATGAAACAAGCTGCTCTTCTTTATTTCTTCTACCAATCCTACCTGGTACCGATCACAAACTGCCAAGAAATATTCAAGTACTGTTCAAAAAAGGATTTTGTAGGCTACCTCCTTTACTGATGGACTACATTTCCCGAGGATTCTTTCAATGAATGTTAGGCTCATATCTACCTTACCAGTGATTAATTTTAGGTGGTTGTTCCACTTTAAATCACTCCGTATGCATACTCTCTAGATATTTTATGGAAGTAAGTACTTCCAGTGATTGTTTTGTAATCATGTAATCATGGAATAAGGTTTATTTCTGTTTATGTATATGTAATACGTCACATTTGTTTACGTTGAGGGTCAATTGCTACTCCCTGCACCAAGTGTCGATCTTATGCAGGTCTTCCTGCATTTCATTACAATTTTCTAGTATTGCGATATCTCTGTATACAACAGCATCATCTGTGGCAGGCCTCATCAGACTTAAGATGTAACACTGCACTGGTGTACACTCAAAGTAGCAAAATGTGTCCGAGGTGGAATGCAAGAGGACGGGCACGGACGAACAGAGAGACAGCCCTGAAAATCTGTGCTTGTCAATTTTTATGAGCAACAACAATACTTGTAAGATTTATAACGAAAAACATGGGGCACTCACAACAAATAAGTCAGGAGGTAAACTATTCATGCATTAATTATGTTAAAAAACATTTTTTATTTACATAATTATTTTAGATTAGGCAACTCTCCATCACGTCCAGATAACGATAGTGTAGGAGATCCGGAAGAATCAGTATATGATCCAAAGAAATGCCACTCCCTCCCAAATGAGAGTGTTAAAATCCCATAGCCACTGTCATGAAAGTAGATGGCTCAAGATCGCTACTTATGTCTCACTCCACTCCATCCCTGCTCCTAACCAAACAAGATGGCACAGTAGTTAGCACACTGGACTCACATTCGGGAGGACGATGGTTCAAACCTGTGTCCAGCCATCCTGATTTAGGTTTTCCATGATTTCCCTAAATCATTTCAGGTAAATGCCAGGACAGTTCCTTTGAAAGGGCACAGCTGACTTCCTTCCCCATCTTTCCCTAATCCTATGGGACCGATGACCTCTCTGTTTGGTCCCCTCCCCCAAGCCAGCCAGCCAGCCAGCCAGCCAGCCAGCCAGCCAGCCAGCCAGCCAAACAACCTACCCACCCCCTCACCCACCCTCACCCTGCATTGTTGCTGTGTCGGGAACCAGTTGGTCTGTCGTCACAATTCCCTACTTCTACGGGTTTGATTTCACTCTGTTCCATTAACTTGTTCTGCTTCATAAATATATATGAGTGATAGTGTCTAACTACAGTACAAAATTGAGTGTCGGGTCTTGGAAATGTAGTCTTCTTCTTCTAAAAGACGTCAGTTTTAAGCCCAGAAAATGTGAGGATAGATGCAAATTTCTCAAGGAACTACATTTTGTGGGCTACGCATTTATTGCATATAGAGGACGACAGACCGGTGGTTTACCTGACAAAACTCAGGTTTCACAAAACCATACAAAAAAATCTTTGGCGTGGTTCCAAGGGTCCAAGGGAAATGGTGGCTCCAAGATACCTATAGCCACTTCTGTATAGCGAGTATGGGAGTTTTGGGAAATGGGTGTAATACACAGGGTGAGTCACTAACTATTACCACCTAGAATAACTCCGAAAGTATGATAGGAGCTCGAAAGTTTGTGGGACAAAAGTTGCACGGGACAACGGGGGCCATAATATGACGTTGGTTTTTTGTTTCTAAGTGGGGTCACATCAGGGATATGAAGATCAACTGTGTTTTTTTAAATGGGTACTATAGCTTGGTACTTATTTTCTGATAGCGCCTATTGAGATGAATCCAATGATACTGTGTAATAGTAAGGTCTTTGAAGGTCAACGAAGGTCAAAAAGGTGGCATGTACGTCCATTTACAGAAGGTGTTCAAAGTGATGACCATTGGACCATTGGTATCAATGTTATGCTGCAATCTTCTTACCACGGATTGAGTGGTATTCCTTGTAACTCTGGCACTTATCCAAGCACATGCTCTGACAATTCTCTCTCGTATATCGTGTAAATAGTAAATATTTGCTAAATACGGCGTATCCATCTCACATGCCACTGACATGTTAACACCATTTGACAGTTTCATAATACAACACTAATAGGAACGGTAAGACTTGTATTGTCGACTCAAGCAAATGTGAATGATGTATTCCTTCGAAGAACAAGTCAAAAAGCTTCTCATTTACAGAGAATGACAATGAAATTTAATTATTATTTAATTAAAATTTATGGGTGTTAAGTGAGAGAACAACATCCTGCACCAGCAACACTTTGGATGGCTATAGAGGCAGCATGGCTCAGTATTTCTGCAGGGGACTTCCAATGAATTGTTGAGTCCATTCTATGTTGAGATGCTGCACAACACTGAGGGAAAGGAAGTCCGATACGATACTAGGAGGTATTCCATGACTTTTGTCACCTCAATGTAAAGAGGCAGCAGTGTCAT
Organism: Schistocerca americana; assembly: GCF_021461395.2. Classification (NCBI taxonomy): domain Eukaryota; kingdom Metazoa; phylum Arthropoda; class Insecta; order Orthoptera; family Acrididae; genus Schistocerca; species Schistocerca americana. The sequence continues at coordinate 124,842,979 of NC_060123.1, read as the reverse complement.
ATCTCAACAGATTTTTAGCTCAGGACTGGAAAATGTAGAAGAACTATTGTTCAAGTTTAAAAGAATAGTTACCCATATACTGGACTGATAAGCACTCAGCAGAACAGTTCTTGACTGCATACAGTCATAGTAAAGCAACTCCTATAGAAACAGAGTGTACCACATAACATTAAAACAAAGTGGAGGGTTACGGATACAGAGACGTTGAATGGAATGTGTTTAGCTGTCAAGAGAGCCTGTTAAGGCTGTTAATGGGATGAGAATTAGTGCCCAGACACTCACGGATAAGACAGGAACTGCAATTGAGGATAGCAAAGCAAAGGCAGAAATGCTTAACGCCATTTTCAAATGTTCCTTTACAATAGAAAATATACAGGAATATTAGCCCAATTTAATTCTAGTACCACTGATACTATGAGTGAAATAGATATTAATGTCAGTGGCATTGAAACACAGTTCAAATTGTTAAAACTGAATAAAGCTCCAGCGTCAGGTGGAATGCATTTCAAATTATATACTGAACTTGCTAGCAGCTGGGTCAGCCCCTCTTTTCACTATAATCTATGGCAGACCCCTCGAACAAAGAACTGTGCCCAACAGATGGAAGAACGCACAGGTCACACCTGTCTGCAAGAAGGGTAGCAGATGTGATCCACAATATGGTCCAATATAGTTGACAACCACTTGTTATAGAATCTTAGAACACATTCTGTGCTCAAACATAGTGAGGTACTGAACAGAGTGATCTCCTCCACACCAACCAGCATGGGTTTCAACAGCAGATCATGTGAGTCCCAACCTGCACTTTTCTCACATAACGTACTGAAATTCATGGATCACAGCAGTCAGGCTGACACAGTATTTCTTGAAACTTCCTGGCAGATTAAAACTGTGTGCCGGACCGAGACTCAAACTCGGGACCTTTGCGTAGAGACGAGGTACTGGCAGAAGTAAAGCTGTGAGGACGGGGCGTGAGTCGTGCTTGGGTAACTCAGTTGCCAGAGGACTTGCCCGCGAAAGGCAAAGGTCCCGAGTTCGAGACTCGGTCCAGCACACAGTTTTAATCTGCCAGGAAGTTTCATATCAGCGCACACTCCGCTGCAGAGTGAAAATCTCATTACAGTATTTCTTGATTTACCAAAGGCATTTGACTAAGTACTACATCTGTGTTTATTACCCGAAGTATGACTGTATAGGGTATCAGCCAAAATTTGTATCTGGAGTGAGGATTTTAAGGTAGAGAGGACACAGCAAGTTATGCTGGATGAGAGTCATTGACAGATGTAGAAGTAGCTTCAGGTGTAGAATGAAGGCTTTCACTACCGGATGACATAGCTCCTGGTAAACATTTCGGGGTGTGAGGTTGTGGTTCAAGAAACTCTCCAGTTCCTGGCATTTCATCCAGGAATGCACTGGACATCTTCAGAGGCACATCTCCACTGAATCTTGCTGACTGACTGGTCGGACATCCGAGAGCGACATATATACTGTACGAAAGGAGGCATGGTCGAAGTAACACATGATAAGCAGAGATAATCCTTGTCAAAAATAAAATGTAACTATCGATTGTTGTCTTGTCAAAGATAAATTGTCTAGCGATTCTGCAGAGCTACTGTCCATATATTGCTGAGTTTCATTGCCTCCTCTTTTCTACTAAAATTATCCTGATGCTTGTAAATTTCAATGGCTTCTCTACATAATCATGGATAATAATTTGATGTTGTAGATAAAATTTCATTTTCAGAAAACTTCACTTCGTGGTTTCCTGACTGAAGAGCATGCTCTGCTACAGCTGATCTCTCTATTTTTCCTAGTCGGCAAAGACTTTTGTGTTCTTTTAGCTGTGTATTTATGCTGCTCTTGGTAGTTCCAGTATAAACTTTACCACAAGTGCACGGATTTTTGTATACACCACATGTCGACAAAGGAGAATGATTATCCTTCACAGATCGGATAACTTGACCTATTTTCTTTGTTGGTCTAAAGACTGGTCTGATGTCATGTTTCTGTAAAATCTTACTGATCTGATCAATTACTTTTCTAATAAAAGGGAGAGAAACTGTATTTTTCCATCATTATGGTTCATCCTTGTCCTTAGGTCTTCTGTTCTTCGGTCGTAAAATTCTCTTTAACTCTTTCCCTGAGTAGCCATTTTTCTCGATGGCTTGCTTCAAATGTTTTATTTCAGCGACCAGGTGTTCTGACGTGCATATCCACTCGGCTCTATTGACAAGAATTTTAATGACACCTCTCTTTTATTGTGGATGGTGATTGGAGTCTTTATGCAAATATCTGTCAGTATGTGTTACTTTCCAAAAAATTTTATGTTCCAAACTTCCATCAGATTGTCTCATAACTAAAACATCCAAGATAGATATTTTATTATCACTGCCAGTTCCATGGCGAAATGGATTTTTGGATTAATTTTATTTAGATGATCAAAGAATTCGGCCAAAGCGTTTCTACCATGGGGCCAAAACACAAATGTGTCATCTACAAGCCGATACCAGAGAGATGGTTTCTTATTTGCTTTGTCCAGAGCCGATTGTTCGAATTTCTCCATATAGAAATTAGCGATCGTAGGACTTAATGGGTTACCTATTGCTACACCATCAAGTTGCTCATAAAATTCATCATCCCACTGGAACTGACTCGGTGTAAGGCAATGTCTAAAAAGAGCAGTCAAATCTACTGGAAAAATATCCGTTATGAAAATCATAACTTTGTTAACTGGAATCATAGTGAATTAGGACACTATGTCAATACTTACAAGAATATCTTCAGGAGCCAGAATTAGTCCTTCAAGTTTCTCAATAAAATGATGCAAGTCTTTTATATATCAGTCAGTTTTCCCAATATATGGTTGTAAATGAGTTGCTAGAACTCTCACTATATTGTACGTGACACAATTGATGGCACTAACTCTTGGTCTCAAAAGAGATATTCTTGTGCAGCTACTTGTTACCGACAACAGAAACAACAAAGGAACAATTCTTGAAACATGGTATACGTCCCCATTTTGCAAATTTTTAGAAAATAATCTCATAAAGGGCCCCTTCCTAACCTCTGCCAGAAAGTATTCAGAAAATATCAGCATTCTAAATATACTAATTTTTCGTGTGCCCGACACTCTTCCTTGTAATTGATACACACAGGTTCGACTTTGAGATATAATGCATGCAGTCACTACCATGTTTTTTTATTATTTGATCTTGCATATTTTGACACTTTTCATGCAATTTGCATGCATATTTTAAGGTTTCTATTATGCATATAATCTGGTCTCTAATCATAACTGTGGCACAGGATGTAACAAGGGAATCCAAAAGACAGAAATGATGAGTGGTATGACGACGAATATAGATGGTGCAACAGAAGAAAGAAGCAAGACAAAAAGGCCTCCAACAAAATACAAGAATTAACCATGCTATGTATAATGAAAAGAGGACAGAAGTGGCAAGGGTATGAAGAAAGTAAAGAGAAGCCTTAAAAGAAAGACACAAGACATGAAAGAACATTATAATAGGAATGAGAGTAAGATATTTTATAGGACGTTAAGAGAAAGAACACAATGTTATAGGCCTAAAATAATATGCTGCAAGGATAAAGGTGGAAGCCTGCTGACAGAAAAGGGGAAAGTGATGAACAGAGGGAAAGAATAGGGAACCACTAGGGAGCAACAGATGTACTATACATCAGAACCAAAAATAAAAGAGCCTAGTCTTGCAAAAGTACAGAAGGTGGTGAATGGTAAAAAATCCTGAATCTCCAGGAAATGATGGAATAACTGCTGATAGCTAAACAAATGAGGCATTAATTTACACAAACAGATATATAACTATCTGTTTAATCTGGAATCAAGAAAGAATTCGAGAAGAATGGACCATAGATGTAATCCATCCCATACATAAGAGAAAGGTGACAAGGCATGCTGTCCTAACTATAGAAGGATCACTCTGCCAAATGTGGCATATTAGGTTTTATCCAGAACCTCATACAATATATTATTGCCATATGTGGAAGATATACTGTATGATTATCAGTGCGGCTTTAGCCTAACAGATCAACAGTGTCAGACCAAATACTTGTGCTGAGACAAATACATGCTTAACATACCATGCAAATATGTTTCAGTTATTACAGCAACCTTGGCAGGTTCCAAGGCAATGGTGAGAGTGGATGGGAAATTAACTGACTGTTTCAGTATCAATGAAGGCACTAAGACAAGGTGATGCTCTTTCCTCAATGATTTCAAATGCTCTTTCCATAATGCATTCCAATGTGACCTTAGAAGCAATTATACAAAAGCTGTAAATATCTGGACACACAGGTAAAAGAACAACACAGTTGGCTACATGTGCTGATGGCATTGCAATTATTAGAGATTAAGGATATCACTGGATAGTGTAGGGGTAAAACCGGAAGAAGCCACATAGTGTACGTGACTGGAAATCAACAAGTCCAAAACTAAATGTATGAAATTTCAGAGAAAGGGGACAATAGCCTGGCTAACTTTTCAGCAGCAAGTCTTAATTTTCAGCACATAGAGATCTCTGAATACCGAGAGGCAAATATTAATAAAGTAAATTCCATGTCCACTGAAACAAAAGCATGCATTTTAAGTGGTAATAGGTGTTATCATACGGCTAAGAAAGCTGATGACATCTAGGACAGTAAACAGATAGCTCAAAATGACTATATATGTGTTTTTGACTAGGCCGGTGGTCACATATGGATGCGAAGCATGGATGCTGACCAACAATGATGAACAACAAATCATAGTATTTGAAAGAAGAATACTTCAGAAAACTTATGGAGGGATCCAAAATAATGATGGTGACTGGAGAGCAAGGAGCAATTATAAGTAGGATCATCTCTTACAAGGAGCTGATATTGTACAGCTAATTAAAAGTAAAAGAATAGGCTGGCTAGAGCATGTCCTAAGGATGTAGAACACAAGAATGACAATGAAAGTCTTCCAATGGAAACCAAAAGGTTGGGGTTGTTTTGGGGAAGGAGACCAGACAGCAAGGTCATCGGTCTCATCGGAGTAGGGAAGGATGGGGAAGGAAGTCGGCCGTGCCCTTTCAAAGGAACCATCCCGGCATTTGCCTGGAGCAATTTAGGGAAATCACGGAAAACCTAAATCAGGATGGTCGGACACGGGATTGAACCGTCGTCCTCCCGAATGTGAGTCCAGTGTCTAACCACTGCGCCACCTCGCTTGGTTGAAACTAAAAGGAAGAAGATTAAGAGGAAGACACCATAAGCAACAGTTGGATGACATGGAAGGAAATATCAGAGCCCTACGAATCAGAGAACAGATAAGGAAAATAAACAAGAGGGCAGAATGGAAGGAAACTGTTAAGTGTGCAAAGACCGACACAGGGTTGTGAAGCCCCAAGAAGTAGAAGATTCTCTTCCCACTATTTGCATTTCACCAAGGACATTCCAGAGGGTAATATCCTATTAACAAAGAGGTCATTAGTTACAAAACTCGCATTCAGAATGGACAACAATGAGAAAAGAATAAGGTAATGTTCTTTTCAAAGGTATCATATCAATTTTTATCCTAAACGATCAAGGGATGGGTAAAAGGGGAAAATGAACCCTTCTCCTAAATGAGGGTCTGGCATCTTAACCACTGTATTACATCACTTGGTTAGAATTTATAGAGTGTTTCTAAATACGAGAGGAATCATTAGACACTTCAATGACAATAATTTATTTTCAATTCAAAAAGGAAAAACATGCGCACTGTTGAGCCAGAACATTCTGACCAGTTGCTTCGTAACATACTGATCCATCTTTGGAACACAGTACAGGAGTTCCTCTGTATGGCACGGGATTTAGCAATTCCTTGGTAGGCACCAACTGTTGATGCACAGGTCATAAATTTCCTGTAAATTACAACCTGGTGTTTGGTGGGTGAGGAGCTGGCATTCAATAGCATTCCAAATGTGTTCCACCACGTTCAGGTCTGGCAAATTTGGTAGTCAAGACATGACATGAGTTGACTTTTATACTTCCCTATCAATGGGAGAATGAGTTTGGCCTAGTAAGATGAACTATTAGCCAGTTGGAAGATGCCATTGCCTTTACGGAAGACACCATGCACAAAGTGACCTAGGTGATCTGCCATAGTGCCTTTGATTACTAACAAAGGTCCCATAGAAGCACAGATGAATGTTCCCTACAGCTCCATTTAGACTGCATCTTTGGAATGGTGCACATTCCGAGCAGCCCTTCACCTGGACAATGGCTTATCTGGACACGATCACTGACCTGGGTTAACAAGAAATACAATTCATCCAAACCAGCTAACACATTTCCACTGATGTACAGTCCAATCTCAGTGATCCAGTGCCCACTACAATCTAAACTGATGATGATAATGAGTCAATATGGGAGCATGTAAAAGGGGTCACGTACTGCGGAGCCTCATTTTCAACCATGTTTGTTGCATGGTGTGCTTCAAAACATTTGTGCCTGCATCAGCACTGTACAGTGTCATCAGATCTGCCACAGATTGCCAACTACGCTGTTTTACATAGCAGGCAACCCTACAACCTCAATGTTCAGTGACGAGGTGTGGATGCCCAACACCTTGTCCCCTACTTGTGGTTTAACATTCATAAACCACTTTGCATAGATGCTCAACACAGTAGCATGTGAATAACCAACCAGCTTCACTGTTTCAGAGATGCTCATTCCCACATGCTGGCCATAACAATCTGCCATTTGTTAAAGTCATTGATCGCATGGATTTCTCTATTTGCAATCTGTATCATCCCTAGAATGATTTTTCATTCATCTCTGCTCTGCTTATACACTTCCTTGCCATGTTATGTGCCTGGAATGACACCAGGCAGCATTCAGCTTGTGGTGGGCAGGGATCTTAATGTTCTGGCTCGTCTGTGTATCAATAACAGCAAATGTAGACTATCTTAAGCTTGGAGGCTCTGTTCTACAAAAAGAATACATTCCTTTGTGGTAAACCCAAATGCAAAAGACTTTGGAGTATGAAATCAATAAAATTTTCTCCTAAATAAGCACCAGGACCCATTTAACAAAGTACATGTCTGAGACATAGAAATGCACATACAACAATGAAGGCTTCCAATTTATGTTCGGAGTGTCCGTTACATATTCCCACTTCATGGAAGTAGACACATCTCTGCTTTCAGGCACTCTAAGTTAAATTTTACTGGCCATATTAAAGAATTCTGGGATGCACTCAGCCTCGTGATGCCAATTGAGGAGCTACTTGACCGAATAGTAGCGGCTTTGGTCAAGAATACCATCACAGCAACCAGGATAGCGGTGTGCTGACCCCACACCCCTCCTATCCACATCCTCCTATCCGCATCCTCCTCTGAGGATGACACGGCTGTCGGATGAGCCCGGTAGGCCACTTGTGGCCTGAAGACAGAGTGCCTTTTATATTAAAGAATTCTTCCTCACTGAGGGAAAGAACAAGAATGTCAAAAACTGAATAATGTGCAATGTTCTTATGTATGGTTCTGTCAATTTCATTAATGTTTTCATGACAATGGACAATATCACAGAAGAAAAAATTGTGAATGAATTAGGTGGAGTGTATTATGTGTCTATTCATCACAGATATATACAGTACAAACATTGTAACAGATTAAGGAGGGGATACTGTTACTCAGATTACTAAAACCAGGTAGCCATAGTGTTACAAAGAAGATTATTTCATACTGTCATGAACACATTATAGAGTGGCCAAAACATGATCAACTGCAGATGACAGTATAAGAAATCTCTCAAACAGTGTTCCACTTTTAAAAGTTTTAAAACACTAACAAAGGACTACAGCAACTATTTCTTGGAGAGCAAAACCTATTGTCTTGAAAATGCAATACTGAAAAACATATACAAGGAAAATTATTTCCAAACAGCAACTAAAAATCAAATAAAGATGAAAATCATAAGGTAATAGATGTGATGTTTTTCTGAAGCAGTGATTCTTTTGTCTGACATGAGTGGACTGGACAAAGTAGGACTAAGTGCAGCATTAAAGTCACCTGGGCAGCAGGTCAAGAGGGACACAGCAATAATAGATGAGATAAAAGAATAAAAAACCTTACAGAACACTGCATGTTATGAGATTTGTGTTGACACAGCATTAGACAACTGTACCAATTGAATTTATCAGGTCCAAACAATCATTATGGTAGATTCAAATTTTTGCCTTCAAACAGATAAATTGTCTTATCAAAAGGAAAATTCAACAGAGAAAACTATTAAATTGTAAATTGTAGGACAAAATTGCTGATCAATGCTTACCATCAGGAGGCAAGATATTTAGTACTGCCGACAGACACATTTAAAAAGTACACAACACTTCTAGCTTTTGGGAAGTAAAGTGGATTATGTTGGGGAAGCTTAAAGAGAAAGGACAGATGAGAGACCCATCTGTAGTGATGAACACCTGTGTCTAATGTTGTCCTCACTAAAGGTGGTCCCTCTCATACAAGAGTCTAAGTGACCTATCCTTCCTTATTAAACTTCCCAAACCTGTCCTTCCTGAGGGATGAAACTATTGTCTGTGCCTATTGACGTTGCTAAATATTTTGTCTCGTAAAGGTAAATATTACATAAGTATTCTCTAACTTTCAAAGAAAGTTGCAAAATATGATGGTGGAGCATTATGAATATGTGATAAAAGTGCAAAAGAATAACCTGATAAGAGCATCCCGGTCTACCCAGTGGAGGCGGCCTAACATGCTCATTGATGAAAGGACCCACCAAGAGTAGCACACATCCGGTAGCTTTTCTGGACGCCCATTCAGACCTCCAGACGGTAGCTGACGCTCACAAAGCCACCAGCCCAGTAAGTCTGCATCGATTCTGTGCAGTTGACCTGCAAGAAAAGAAATCATTTAAATTTGCTGACATGTAATTCAAAGTTAATTCATTTTTTTCTGTTCCTGAATGTACCTAATATTCATGTTTTAATCATTTTTTAAATTTAATCACTTTATGGAAATTTATTTGCATTGATGTTAAATATATGTAACTGCACTCCCCAAAAGACAAGTGAGGGAGGTGTCAGTCACCAAACAGGCAAAATTTGAATACAGGCTTCTAAATACTGATTTCACAAATGCTACACATTTTTTTAAAAAATCTGATAAATAACACAAATTTAATATGTTGCACTGTGAACTATTTATTGCTTATGAATAGTTGTGTTAATAATGCACTGTCCTCAGTTACAATTATTCATCCTCCCACTAAGCACAATGCATTATAAAACAACAACTCAATTCTGAAGGACTACATTGACTTTTCTTGGGCCTTCCATCCACTTCAGTCTGTCACCTAAAGGTAAAAGAACAATACAGGTCTTCATTTTACGCAAAAAACATATCGGATGACATAAATACTTACACCTATTGTGACTGAAGCAAATGTATTTTAACAAAAATGTTCCTCACCTACAAGTTATAATCATGGACAGCCCATGATGAAATGTCTGGTGATTATGTATGTTGTTGTTGTTGTTGTGGTCTTCAGTCCTGCGACTTGTTTGATGCAGCTCTCCATGCTACTCTATCCTGTGCAAGCCTCTTCATCTCCCAGTACTTACTGCAACCTACATACTTCTGAATCTGCTTAGTGTATTCATCTCTTGACCTCCCTCTACAATTTTTACCCTCCACACTGCCCTCCAATGCTAAATTTGTGATCCCTTGATGCCTCAGAACATGTCCTACCAACAAGTCCCTTCTTCTTGTCAAGTTGTGCCACAAACTCCTCTTCTCCCCAATGCTATTCAGTACCTCCTCATTAGTTATGTGATCTACCCATCTAATCTTCAACATTCTTCTGTAGCACCACATTTCGAAAGCTTCTATTCTCTTCTCGTCCAAACTAGTTATCGTCCATGTTTCACTTCCATACATGGCTACACTCCATACAAATACTTTCAGAAACGACTTCCTGACACTTAAATCTATACTCGATGTTAACAAATTTCTCTTCTTCAGAAACGCTTTCCTTGCCATTGCCAGTCTACATTTTATACCCTCTCTACTTCGACCATCATCAGTTATTTTGCTCCCCAAATAGCAAAACTCCTTTACTACTTTAAGCGTCTCATTTCCTAATGTAATTCTCTCAGCATCACCCGACTTAATTCGACTACATTCCATTATCCTCGTTTTGCTTTTGTTGATGTTCATCTTATATCCTCCTTTCAAGACAATGTCCATTCCGTTCAACTGCTCTTCCAAGTCCTTTGCTGTCTCTGACACTCCGTATTTTTCTTCTGTTTCCTTTACTGCTTGCTCAATATACAGATCGAATAACATCGGGGAGAGGCTACAACCCTGTCTCACTCCCTTCCCAACAGCTGCTTCCTTTTCATGCCCCTCGACTCTTATAACTGCCATCTGGTTTCTGTACAAATTGTAAATAGCCTTTCGCTCCCTGTATTTTACCCCTGCCACCTTTAGAATTTGAAAGAGAGTATTCCAGTCATTTATTTATTTTACTGGCAGCTGCTTTTGGTTTGTTGCCTTGGTTTCAATTTAAATAAACTCATTTCAAAAAGACATTCCAGTAAAATGAAAACTTGGCATTCTCTATGAGAATTTCAATTGGACTGTGTTGCATTGTAGAACAGGATTATTAGGGAAATCATGAATGTAAAAGTGAGGAAAGGACCAATCTTGGTTCAGATCACTTACTGACCTGCATAAAAGTTTCTTCCACTGAATAAGAAAAAACTGCCTCAAAGTAAAGTTATACGGATTGAACCCAAAAAGCTAAAATAAAACAAACCTAATTTTTAAGAGATGTTACAGAAAGAAAAACATAGACCTGGTAAGGTATCTGAAAAAAATGTGACACATACCGCTAAAGAAGCAGGACCCTTACAAGGGAGGTGTACACACTCATGATAGACTGGAAACTGTGGTAAGGCAGCCACTCAAAGAGCAATGGCCTATAAAAGATGACACAGTGACAAAAAAGCATTCACTGTCAGAGTACAAAGAAGTGCAGAAGCAGACTGCAAAAACCCTCCACAAAGCCAAAAGAGTCACAGTCACGTAAGAAATTGAGAGCATTGAGTCGGAATTCACAAGAAACAACAGCAGGAACTTTTACAGGACCTTCCAGCTGCATGTAAATGGCTATCAACCACCTAGATTGACTTTTGAGACAATGGTAACTGGGCAGTGAATAATAAAGAAAATGTGAGATCTTAACCAAGTACTTTGCAGTACTTCTTAACTATAAAGATCTCAGAGAAAAATGGTTGACAACAATCCCACAGCAAAAAACAACTATTCAACTCCTCCTACCCATTACGAACTTTGGAGGATTGTCATAGAAGTGAATGACAAAAAGCAGCCAGGGAAAACTCAATCATAGAAGAAATGTTGTGAAGAAGAAATAACCATTAATGTGCCAAGTCAAGAGATGCAAAAGATCTAGGAAACTAGAATAATGGTGAATGGAAAACATCACTGATTAAGCCTAAATATAAAGAGAATGGTAGAACTGTCATCGAAAATTATCGCAGTAGTTCTGTCGTATGTCAAACTTACAAGGTACTCTCCAAAGCACTGCAGCCTAGGCTGGTTGGGCAAACAGAACAACAAGGTGGATTCAGGTACGGCAGTTACGCATTGAGCAGATTTGAAGGCTAAAAAGAATACTGGGAAATTATATCTCTAAGGATCTGGTAATGGTCTTCATTGATTTAAGAAAGCCTATGGTTCAGCTGACTGGGAAGTATTGTTTCACATCTAAATAGAATTTGGAGTGAACCTTAAAACAGTGGAAAGCATCAAGTAAACTCCTAACACAGACACATTCAAAAATAAAATTCATGGGAAAACTCTCCATAGGGTTTGTAATTAAAACTGTAGTTTGATGAGGTTATGCACTGTTTCCAGTTCTCTTCAAGTTTGTATTACAATAGGTCATTCGAGAATGGGAAAAGAAATTAGCCAGAAAAGTGGTATCATCAAATAACAGTATTAGAGTTAATTACCTTGCCTTCACCAATGACCTGGCAATTATGTAAACAAAAACAGAGACTGCTGTGGAACAGATAAACATGCTGAAAGAACAGGCAGAAAAAGATGGCTTCCAAATTTCTTTCAAGAAAACATACTACGTAACCAATATCCAAATAGCACCTCATCACATAACACAGAGTAAGGTAAATTAGATGAAGTGGACCGTTTCAGTCAGCTACAATGGTGAAATAGTGCAGAGCAAAACTAATGAAAAAGAAGCCAATGACAGCAGCCAAGAGAAGACGGCTGCTGCTTCTTATAGACAAATGTCCTATACAACAAAAAGACAAACTCAAGAAAAACTGAACTCAGGCACTATAACACAGGCATCAAAACTGAATGTCAGTATGCAAGTGAATGCCTCAGAATGACGAAAGGCTGGGCTGCGAGAAGGCAAGAAGTTTGAACCCAAGATTCTTCAAAAAACAATGGATCCTAGAATAACAGACATTGCAGACATCAAGAAAGAAAGGAATTATACAGGGATAATGAATGGCTGATGGAGTCAATAACAAAGCAATGATTGAAGTTCTATGGACATTTGTTCAGGATTTACACAACATGACTAACAGAGCAGATTTTTAATGTGTCGTACAACATAACTAGAGTCCCTGATAAATGACAAGGAAGTAAGGAAAGACGTCAAAAGCACTTAAGTGAATGAGGAGGGCTTATATAAACCAAGTGCAAATCACTCGCCTTCTCCAACCCACCAAGTCCGCAATCGCTGAACATTGTATTTCCACAGACCATTCCATGAATTACGACGACACAAAAATTTGGGGCCCATACATCAAACTTTTTGTGAGCTCAATTATCAATGAATCTGTGGAAATAAGATAGTCTGACAACGAGACTCTCATCAATTGAGATAACGGTTATCAGCTAAACTCTGCTTGGAATCCTGTTATAGAGGAACTTCGTAGTCGACGTAGTTATCTGCATAAAGATGGAAATCGACCTGATACCGATACGCCAGGTTTTCACAGTGGAGGGCGCGAGGCGCAGCGCAAGGAGCCATTATGAATGCGCATGCTGAGCAGCGCATGTGCAATGTCACCTCAGTACGGCTTTAAATAGCGGAGCTCAGCGCGAACTCGCCAGTACCACTACAGTGGCACTCACCTGAAGATGGCCAGAAGACTCTGCGCCGAAACATCGTGGCAGGGCGTTACTGATATCCGGCAGTTCTCCCGTGTTTTTATGGAACAATCAGTATGCCGGGAAAGCTTTAAACATCACAACCGAATCAGAGCTGAAAGCCATATCATGTGACGAGTCAAGAACCTGAAGCAGTTTCCAGTCAGTGAAAATTTCATTACATAATTTCACATGACAAAGGCTGAAGTCTGGTCTTTTATGCATTTGGAAGGTAACTGATTAAGAAGATATAAACACTGTCACAAAGTGGTTGCAAGATATTCAGCAAGAACCAACGCACCAGAACAAATACCACCATGAAAGAAGAGACCCAGAACAGCTGTTGATCATTAGTGGCCCAAGACACTTTAGGGTTTGGCTCACATCTGGAATGAAGAGGCACATGTTTAAAAAGCAGAGATGAAGTGCTCTTAGCATTCCTTCTTACTGTATTTAATTAGACAGCAAGCTTAAAAGTCAGAAAGTTTTCTGTGAAGAATGTCATTTGAGACAATGCAGGCCCCTTCAATTATCCTATACAGTAGCTGCACTGTCTCTGGTCCATCAAGGTACCAACCAATGGCAAAGGATACCTGTAAAAAGGGAAACAGCAGTTTTGAAGAGCCTAACATAGGAACTGGTCTGTTAGGTGATTACAGAATCACCAGAAAGTGGTCATTGTCACAAAGATTGTCATGCAGCTACCACTGCAACGAAGCGACAGTTTTGAGAGAAGTGATCATAAGGTCAACAGCTGAAAAAGTGCCTGGGTGGCACCGAAGTGAGTAGAGTACCATACCATCACTGAGGAGAGACAGATCAAGATAGGAAAGAAGCTGATCAATCAGAAGGCCCTTACCAAAAGAGCTGTTCTTTTCCTACATGGGTTGGTGCACAATGAAGTCCCCCAAGTGGGAGGAAAGAGAGGGAGAGTTGTTGGATTAAATTGATCATCTCAAGATGATTAAGTGACCTGGCTGGAGGTAAATAAATGTTACAAATTGTGATCATTGGGGTTGTATGCACTTGCACACCTACTGCTTCCTGTGTGGTATGGAGAGGAATGTACCTACTGACAACATCAATGAGAACCTAAGTACAGACCTCTCCAGATGATGTCTCAGGGCCAGTATGGTCCTTAGTGACTGCATGGTAATGCTGAACAGTTAGGGAATGGTCATCAGTGAACTGCATTTCTTGGAGAGCAACACATACTGTAGAACATGAGGAAATTTAGTTGTTGTAGTTCTGGCAGGTGACAGTAATCTCCACTGCAGATCATCACATTCAATGTGTCCTGGTTGGGTGTGAAGGGGCAGGAGGAGAGATGGACCATCACCACCAAACACTGATTCAGCATAGGATAGTTTTGGGGTGATCTGGAGCCTCTGGGATCACTGTGTAGTCTTCTCCTGAGATTTCTTCTTCCTCTCTTCATGTATTTTGGCAGCTAAGATTCTTGTGAAGTCTTATCCATTGTGGGCGTAAGAACGAAAGGAGAGCAGGCAGCCCTGGGACTCATAGTCCATGGCTCCTTCAGTCACTGCTTGTGTCGTGTCACTGATGTGTGGATTTCAAGTAAGAGTGTTTCCAAGAAGGAGCGTTGTAACTGGTAGACAAAGGAGACTGCTGCTTCTCTGGTCAGGTGTACAGAGTGCTTTCAAAAGACGGTGATGCAGGAACAATGAGAAAGAAAGGCCAACTGTCCCTATGGTCAAGTTTATTCATGCAACTATTAGATGTTGACATCAAGAGAGTAAATACACCAGGTATTGCTGATGACCTCACCTCAGCAGTGGCAAAGGTTATTAATATCACTGAGACTGGATACAAAAGGTCAAATTTTTTCTGAGCCTCACGATTAGAGGTGACCTGTGACCTACAGATCCTAGATTTTGTGTTCCTTGAGTATGTTAGCACATTTTGGGGATTTGGGAGAGTGGCTGTTGCCACATCAACACAGATATGTGGTAGCACACATGGTGAAATTTTGTGAAGTGGGCAGCCAGTCTCTACAAATTGGGTCATATGTATACTGGGAAGACACTCACCCTGAAGCACTGGCATTTAAGGTGCCAAATCAGGGATGGGAAATATGCCTTCACACTGCAGCAATAAAACAAGATTTTGATCTTCTCTGGAAGTGAATTCCACTCTGATGAGGGTGAATGCACCACTGTTTACCTTGCCTGGGGGGGAGGGTGGGGGGGGGGGGGGGGGGGCTCAACATACAAGACATGTGAAGTGGATCAATCACCTCTTCAAGTGTTTGTGTAGTTCTTAGTGTATCTGTAGCATTAGGTTGTGGTGAAAAATAAATTCACTTACCATTTTGAGGTTCTTATGGGGTGTGATAGTAATAGATGCATTACCAAGCTGTTTACAAGAGAGTAACACCCAGGATTGGTTACAATTTGCCATCTCAATTAAGATGGAACCAATTTGTAATTTGCTATGGGAGGAGAGTTTGCAAAATATCTTTTCAATATTCCCCACAAAGAACATTGGTTTAATAGAGCGGAAGACCATCTGTTCATGTGCAAAAAAGGAATTGCAAGGTGTAACTGTCTGCAATTTCCTGGTTTTGTTCCTCCCTCCCTGTCAAAGGCACAGACAAGGAATAAAAGTTCCTTGGTTCGTAATGATCAGCAATGAATTGCTGTCTGTCTGAAGGGACAGCCAGGCCCTCGCCACCTCTGGGTTGTGTGGGGGAGGAGACCAAACTGCAAGGTCAACGGTCTCATCGAATAAGGGAAGGATGGGTAAGGAAGTCAGCCACGCCCATTTCAAAGGAACCATCCCTGCATTTGCCTGAAGATATTTAGGGAAATCACAGAAAACATAAATTAGGATGGCCGGACGCGGGACTGAACCGTCGTCCTCCCAAATGCAAGTCCAGTGTGCAAACCACTGTGCCACCTCACTCGGTGTACCACCTCTGGCTGATGACTGTGGTCATTTCACGATGCTGAATATCCACCAAAATGCTGCTTACTCAAAATGAGGGCTCACCCCATAGGCACCAGCCAGCAAGAGCAAAGGACACCTTGTGTGATGGTCAGTGCCAGGAGACTTGGTGCCCCAAAACAGACAGGCACCTAATCCTTGGCACACGCCGGGAAGCAACAGGTCGATCATCAAGAGGGCGATACTGTGTGATCAAGGGATTACCACGATATGAATAGCTGAGGAGCTCCTGCATGGACTGACTACCATGCTGGGTATTGGGCAACATTCCACATATGGCCAAAAGTTTCGAAAAGGCAGAGGTCAAATCCAGATGTGGGAATTGAAAGTAAGTTAACCAAAATATGTAGTGTAAAACAAAGAGAATGAACTGGAAGAAGTTTCAGCACAGGACAGGAAGAAGTATTGCAATGGCTTGAGGCCACATGCTCAGCATGTATGTACTCTCAAAAGAGTTGTGACTCCATTGGGTAGTGCAGGAAGGTATGTGTGGTGGAGAGGGTGGAGTGTAGGAAATTAATTGCCAAAGCTGTGATAAACTTTATGTTGGTCAGTCAGAATGGCAGAGCCTGGACAAAGCTGAATATTTTGTGGATAACTTAAAACTAGTTGAAAATGTGTTTTGTGAATAATGGCACACTGATCTAGAAGTTCCTATGATCAAAATATCAGGGTGACTTTTTAGCCCTTTCAGGCAACATTCTTTCTGCACTTTACCACGCATCTCATGCAACAAATTAACATAAGGAAGAAGGTAAAACTACCAGCCTTACCTGTAATTGACAGCATTCCCACGCAGCAATAGATAAGTCCTGCATGGCTTTCTGCACCAGGCCTAGAGCCAAAGCCACCATCAAAGTTCATACAAGAAATAACGAATTCTACAGCTTTTTCTTCATCAATGGCATCCAACCTTCCCTGGTATGAATATGTGAGCAATTAGTTTGCAATACTGGGAAGAAAATAAGGGAAGCTGAAACCAGTTGCTTGAAAATTAAGTTTCATTGTTCAATTGTTTAACTTTTTTATGAATCTAGGCAAGTTTATTAAGAGTACACTTTATTTTAATTATACACTTAGAGTCAATGACTAAGATATCAAGCCACTACAGTTTTTTAAATGTGACAGAAGACAGCTGAAAATTTACTACCAATATTTTCTTTACATGAACTTACAAGCAAAGACAAGCATGCTACAGCACAAAATGAGAATCTTGTATCCACCTCTCCCCATTTGTCTCCCCAAAAACTTCCATCAGGTTGTTGCAAGTTTTTCACATATTGTACTACTTTGTCCACATCAACAGTTTCCAGTGCATCGTACATTGTAAGTATCTGGAAATCAGTTACAAAAATTCCTTTTTAATATGGGGGCATTAAAAAGATAAAAAGATAAATAATTTTCATAAGGTTAAAAGGTAGTTATGGCAACAACTAAAGATTATCTCTCAAACTGCATCCAAAAATAATATACACAATTGTGCCACTGTGCAATTTTGCCATGGCATTAACACTGTATGAAAATATAACAGGGCAGAAAAAGGTGGGGCAGGGAAGGGGGTGGGGAGATTCCAGAAAGGTTGGTTGGTAAGGGGACTAAACAGCAAGGTCCTTGGTCAAAAGGTAGTCACCTGGAGTTAGTGATGTCACAAAAAATTGGACTGAATTATGAAAGGACATAGCAGTGTAAAATAAAAGCACTGATAGCAATCTTGATTCCACATCTGAGAAATAAGGGTTCATCTGTGGTGAGACAAACACCACTTGCATCCAACACCCCCACCCTCCTCCCCATAACCTGATTAAGGCTGAAGAGAGCTACAGAGTAAAGTATGCCTTCTAGCTAGGAGATTTTTAATAGTAGAAGTGAGAAGGCTAAAAACATAATCGACATCAGATGGACAGACAATCATTAATTAATTCACAGGGGTAAAAACTGTAACCATGAAAAATTCACACTGTCCAAAAAGCCATCTGTACATCAGATCAGCATCTACTGGACATGGTGGTTTCACAGTTCAAGTGAAGAACTTATTATCGACCCACTACTGCCCACTACAACCGATATCTTCAATCACTCTTTAACTACAAGCATTTTCTTGAGGACTGGAAATAGGGTCTAGTTAAGCCATTACCTCAAAAGGATGTAGCCGCAGCACCCTCTCATTATCAACCTATTTGCATTCTTTTTGCACTGTCCAAGGCTCAGAATATATAGTTCATGACCATCTAACAAACTACCCAACTACAAATAACATACTAGACAAATACCAATTAGACTTCCGTACATATCGTAGCACAACATCTGCCTTAATAAAGGTAACAGCTGAGTTGAAGATCATCTTGAATCCACTAGAGGCAACTATCATGTGCTTCTTAGATTTATGCACAGCCTTTGACACTGCTGACTATCACACTTTTCTTGCCAATTTCAGCAGCCTAAATTTATTGCCAAGTGCAGTGTAATGGTTTTGCACATAACTGACGTCTCATCAGCAATGCGTCATGTCCAGCACCCTGAAATCACAATGGAGGCAGGTAGTACCGGACATATACACTGATGACCTCTAGCTCTATGTATGTGCAAAAAGAATAAACCAGAAGACAGCTATCGAGAATCTCAGTACTGACCTGTGTGCACTATCAAAATGGGTGTAGGATATATACTTAAAGCTCAACCCATCCAAAACCCAAGCAATACTGGTTGGTCATTCTCGGCTGATTAAGCCGACGGACTGAGAATCCCTAAACGAGACAAAAATCAACCTTTCCCCTTAAGCAGAATCTAGGAGTAATAACAGATGAAATATAAATTGGACAGAGCACATAAACTGCAATGTGCAAGAAGGCATCTCTCCATGCCCTCTTGATCTGAAAGAACAGCTTGTGCAAACATTTATACTTTCAATTACTGATAACAGTGACGTTATCCTGCAAGGCCTTTCTCAGGAAAGCTCACGGCACCTGGAACTAGTTATGAATGGCTGTGTTCATTATATTTGTGATATTCGACTCTTTGATCACATTTCACCATCATATGAAAAGCTATCCTGGCTGCCTGCACGCAATTTCAGAGATTTCCATACCCTCTGTTTTCTCAACTATTTTATTAATGGACAACATCCCTCATATCTCTCCTCGACTTTAATGTTCTTGCCTGAACAACATGGCAGAAATACCTGCTCCCATCAGAGCAAAATCCTTTCTGCCCCCAGCATCGTTCAGCCACTTTCATGAAGTTATTCTCAGTAACTGGAACCTGACTCTTGTGTACACTCCCACATTATATCTGAGGACTCAATAACCTCTCCAGCTTCACAAGACAGTTAATGACATATTTAGTAAAGCAACAATAATGATTGCCATTGTCCCTGCATGCTCTCATTGCCCTTGTACATCCCTCCTTCCAACCTGACCTTCCTCAATTCGCGATATTCTTAGTCAATGCAGTCTCCTTAAATTTCCTTTCCCCAGACCTCACTAAATCAGAAAACATCTATTTTGAACACATACAAATTATTCTTATTTCTGCCACAATCAATGTTGTTGTTATTATCATTATTGTTATTGTGAAACTCTGGTATGGTATAAAAGAGGGTCCGATGACCCTAATAAGATCAAGTTAAACAAATAAACAAATACACAAATAAATAAATAATAGGTCAGTAGGTGGGAGGGGCCAAGAGAGTGTTCCTGCAAGTTCTGCATGTTACAGTAACCATCCCTCATGCAGTTGTCCCACCTAATTTCTCCACCAACTGCCTCAGTTCACATGTACACAGTGTGTAACAAA
Source organism: Schistocerca americana (assembly GCF_021461395.2). Classification (NCBI taxonomy): domain Eukaryota; kingdom Metazoa; phylum Arthropoda; class Insecta; order Orthoptera; family Acrididae; genus Schistocerca; species Schistocerca americana. The sequence goes on along the minus strand of NC_060123.1, from coordinate 124,823,018 downwards.
TTAAAACTGTGTGCCGGACGAACAATCGAACTCGGGACCCTTGCCTTTCGCGGGCAAGCGCTCTACCAACTGAGCTACCCAAGCACGACTCATGCCCCGTCCTCACAGCTTTACTTCTGCTAGTACCTCGCCTCCTACCTTCCAAACTTAACAGGAGCTCTCCTGCGAACCTTGCAAAATTAGCACGATATTGCGGAGACATGGCTTAGCCACAGCCTAGGGGATGTTTCCAGAATGAGATTTTCACTCTGCAGCGGAGTGTGCGCTGATATGAAACGACTTGGCAGATTAAAACTGTGTGCAGGACCGAGACTTGAACTCGGGACCCTTGCCTTTCACGGGCAAGCGCTCTACCAACTGAGCTACCCAAGCACGACTCTCGCCCCATCCTCACAGCTTTACTTCTGCCAATACCTCGCCTCCTACCTTCCGAACTTTACAGGAGCTCTCCTGCAAACCTTGCAGAACTAGCACTCCTGAAAGAAAGGATATTGCGGAGACATGGCTTAGCCACAGCCTAGGGGATGTTTCCAGAATGAGATTTTCACTCTGCAGCGGAGTGTGCGCTGATATGAAACGTCCTGGCAGTTGGTAGAGCGCTTGCCCACAAAAGGCAAGGGTTCCGAGTTCGAGTCTTGGTCCGGCACACAGTTTTAATCTGCCAGGACGTTTCATATCAGCGCACACTCCGCTGCAGAGTGAAAATCTCATTCTGGAAACATCCTCTAGGCTGTGGCTAAGCCATGTCCCCGCAATATCCTTTCTTTCATGAGTGCTAGTTCTGCAAGGTTCGCAGGAGAGCTCCTGTAATGTTTGGAAGGTAGGAGGTGAGGTACTGGCAGAAGTAAAGCTATGAGGACAGGGCGTGAGTCGTGCTTGGGTAGCTCAGTTGGTAGAGCGCTTGCCCGCCAAAGGCAAGGGTCCCGAGTTTGAGTCTCGGTCCGGCACACAGTTTTAATCCGCCAGGACGTTTCATATCAGCGCACACTCCGCTGCAGATTGAAAATCTCATTCTGGAGTGTGTAACAACATTGGTTTACTGCGATTTTTGTTAAGGATGTACCTTCATCATTTCACAATGTACAGAACTTTGTGCTTGTTTAATGTTTCTGTATTCTTACAGTGAAAAGGCTCAGTTCTGATGATGATATGTACACATCTTGGAGGATTTTAAAGTCCGACATACTTTGAACCTTAAGGCTGAAACTGCAATTGTGGAATAAACCATTTCCACAGTGAATTGCAAATACAATGTCATTTACAAAATTTCCATGACTGTGAACCCCAACCATGAGGAGATAACTAATTCTGCATATTCTTATTCACTACTTCACCTTCAGCTTTAACTATTTCTATTGAAACAAGATCATTTTCAGATGGCTTTCCTTTCCTCAGACCTGAAAAACGGAGTAAACCACATGAATAGCATCCAGTTTAAACTAAGCATCGATTTTGATGACTGCTCTATCCCAATGATGGGCCCAGGTACGTAAGTAGTAAGTGAGAGCTACAATACTGATCAAATCTGACTGAGCAGTGTTTGCAAAGGCTGGGAGATAGAGTGAGACATCAGCTACAGGTGATGACTGGGCTGCATCACATGTTACCATTGATATTTGAGACATACAGCTCTCCTAAGAACAAAAGATGCTCCACAACTTGATGATTGGGCAAAATGATATGGAACTACATAATACAATGTAAGTGTTAAAAACTATAGGTACTCTTACAACAGTCTGGATAAGTCAATGCAAAGCTCCAAGAAAGACAAATGCTCACCACAGCCAATATTATCATACCTAGCAAGTGTTTTGGTGTTCAAACCAACCATCGGGTTTAGGACTGCTTTACTTTATTACTTTCACTTCTGATTACATTTCTGCTATTTCAAATGATCACTTCTCCTCAGTTTAAGACCACTACCGCCTAAATTTATGCCATACCATTGGATACATATCACATTTTTATTAGTAATGAGTGTAGCAAGGTTGGGACACACCAATCTAGGCCACTATCAACAGGGAAAAAACTTTGTCTTCAGAAAATCAAGTAGCACTAGTAAGCCAAGCCCATCAATAAACGAAGTAATCATGTTGAGTAACCTACTGTTTGATTTAACAAAGTTACAAATTGTCAGGATGCCATGAACTGCTCATTTTTACTGAACTTTGCCAGACTGATGTGCACTTTCACTGTAATTGAGGGAGTGGTGTTAATCAGCAATGCAAAATCTCCTAAATTCCTTTGCAGTTGGGAGTTAGAAAAACTATGTAATTTAACTAACTTATTACTAATGCCTTGAAGCTATTATCAACAAGGAAGCACATAATTCAAATGGGAAATTATTTTCCCATTCAGTTGGTGTAATCTGTTTCCCAGAACTTTAATAGAATGTAAATTATAGGCAGCTTTAATTATTAGAACATTAACTGACTGAAGGAGACCTACTGAATGATATAAACATATCTCATTGAAAATAGAGTAAGGTTGTATAACAGAATCCTAATTAATGTTGTATTATTAACAAGTAGTAAACAGCCTTACAAGATTCAGTGATACCTCTGAATCACTGACAGATCATGCTATTATAAACATACCACGGAACGTGAGGAATGTACAAGTTAAGAAGACTATAACACCAGGCCATTATGAATTGCTAATAGACATAAGAGGCAATACAGAACACAGTTATGATAGCACACACAGCTGAGGTTCCAGTCTCTGTTCATAAGGCATGCACAGATAAATATTTAGTACAAGCATTATCTGAAAAAACATATGAACCTCAGGGGCATGTATTGTCCTACTCTACTCTTAATATATATCAATTACATTCCAGACAATATAATACATAGAGGAAAAGTTATCTTTGCTGAAGAAGCAACATCGTAGTAACTGATAAGACACCAAAATTCCTAATAAAGAAGGCAAATGAAACTCTCCAGGATGTTTGACATTGGGCAGCGATTAGTAAATTAACATTGAACATAAAGAAAGCAAACAGCATGCATTTCAGTATATTCTGTTGCACTGAGCACAGCAAATGAAACTACAGATTGTGTAACAAAGTTTTTAATGGTGAACACTGACAGTCGGTTAATATTGATGGACACACAAAGATACTGGCAGCAAGAATGTCATTGTCATGTTACTCTCTTCAATTTATAACAACCAATGTCTTGTGGTAACATATTATTTCTATGTACATTCAATTCTTATTTTTACTTTTTATTTTATTTTAGAGATATCTAGGTTGGTTGGTTGGTTTGGGGAAGGAGACCAGACAGCGTGGTCATCGGTCTCATCGGATTAGGGAAGGATGGGGAAGGAAGTCGGCCGTGCCCTTTCAGAGGAACCATCCCGGCATTTGCCTGGAGCGATTTAGGGAAATCACGGAAAACCTAAATCAGGATGGCCGGACGCGGGATTGAACCGTCGTCCTCCCGAATGCGAGTCCAGTGTCTAACCACTGCGCCACCCCGCTCGGTTAGAGATATCTAGTTCCATGAGGTAAAACTGAGGAGGAAATTTGTCTTCACAGATTCTTTTCTGGGGATCAAAGGCACAAAACAAGGCAAAATTTCCCAACTCCAGAAAAGGACCGTACGAATAGTAACTAAACATAGTAAATGGATTCTTCGTGAAGAACGGCTTAGAAAAATGGATACATTTACTGTACCAAGTGAGTATATCTACTTGTCTGTTGTACACATCAAGGAAAGCATTAATAAGTATTTCAAGAACAGTTACATGCAAAATTATGGAACATGAACCAGCCTGGATTTAAATTTACCAAAGGAAAAATAAACAAATAACTCAAAATAGCATTTTCTCCTACGAAATAAAATTGTAAAATAAATTGTCCAAAGATATGAGAAAAATAACTAAAATGGATCTACTTAAAAAGACAGCTACAATATACTTTACAAGTAATGCATACTACACAATTAAAGATTCTTAGAAGACTCAGGGTAGGAGTTAATAATAGAAAGAGAAAATTACAATACCCTGTCATATTATTATATGTGACCTCAATGACAAGAAAACTGTGTCAAGATCTGTAGTGTGTGATACTAATGACATTCTCCTGAGCTCAGCCTGACATGTAGGGATGCTGACACATGGACATGGAGATGTGCATGAGGCATAGTAGCATTTTTAGAGGAATGGAGGCAGTTTTCCAAATAGTCTGAATGGAATGCAAGAGAAATAACACCCTGTCCAAGGCCTAGAGCCACCAGTGGTTTTTCACAGTCTGTACAGTGATTCTGTGCAAAATAATGTTTTATACTACAGTGTTACTTCAAAGCTAACAAAATTGCCAGAGCAGTTGATTGTCCGCAACAAGGCAGCCTTGCAACAGTACAATATGTAGAGTGGTGTCATGTCAATGTTGGATCAACTTTACTATGTGACACTTCTAAGAGTTGCAGCCAAAGAAACCATTACCGAAGTGTTATTTATGCACACTGATTGGGCTACCACACGTTGCGCAAACAAACTGTCAGCTGGGTCCACTATCTGCCCAGCATCTGCATGACAGTTACCACCAACTGCCACTTGTATGCACAAGCCTGGATGTGGATATCCCAGGTCCAATACATCAGTACGACAGTGTATTCTGAGGAGGAGGAGGAGGAGGAGGAGGAGGTGAATGAGGAGGAGGAGCAAGAAATTAGTGTTTTGTGCTAATCACTGTACTAACCCAACTGGTGTGGTGTAATCAAAGCCGTGAGGCCTTGGCCGCTTGCTGACCACCATTTCAGCTCCAGCTGTGTTGAACATGGCATTGCATTAGCCCCAGCCTAGCCCACTGCTGCCTCCCATTCCAGAAGTGCACAGCAGTCTCACTTCACTTGAGCCATAGTCTGACTGTACCCTTGGGACAGGTTGTACACCTGTTTTCTGCAATGTATCTATGAATTTGGTATTAAATAATGAGTATTCCACAGCTGTTAGTCTTTTGCTGACTGGTTCCCACCTCCACACTGCATGGCAGAGCTGCTAAGCCATTCCAAGTTACAAGAAAAATGGCTCTTCACCCTTCCAACGGTGGTCTTATCAAGACAGCCATTACATTTATCTTGTGCAAATTGTGGATAATCAAAAGAACATTGTACTACATGGAGGTAAGGGGTGTGCAATTATTAAGACACTGATCTTATATTTGGTATGATGGAGACTGCTCTGTCTCGTCATCATGATCTCGATTTTCCTAAATCTTTTTAGGCAAATCCAAAAATGGTTTCTTCAGCAATTTCATGGTGATTACTTGTCCTAACCTCATAAAAACATACATATATAGTCTATGTTTGTGTATATTTGAGCTCTTTATCATCACTTTATTATGATGACAAATCCTAAATTGAGAGATGATCCCTGGATGAACAAATAAATAAAAAAATAAATCTCCATGGAAGTAATGGTAAATCCATCAAAAATGCTTGAAAACAGAAAACTGGTTCCTCATGTGGACATCCTGTTCCTCAGTCCAGGGATGAGAAGCTTTCTGCCAAACTCTGAAACTATTAGTTAAGTACTGCTTGTTCTAAGATAAAATGGAAAATAAGGAAGAAGGGAAGGTGAGGGGAGGGGAGGGGAGGGGAGGGGAGGGGAGGGGATGTAGGAATATCAGCTTACTTCTGAATGTGAAAATGCCAAAGAGGAATAAGTCAAATGATAAGGAGTTGTCTAATGTTGTGGGGGAAAAGCTAAAACATATTATTGAGACACAAAATCAAGGTATTTCAGTAACTCAATTCAAACTTCTGGAAAAATTACACAGATCGTCTGGAATCACAGAAAAGCAGGAAGTAAAGATTCATCTACTATAAGGCAAAGAAATGTAATTCTAAGAAAGGATGACAATGTTTTTTTCAGAATCACATTACCTTCATTTTCAACCTGCACTATATGGATGTAGACAGAGGACATAAAGCTCACAGAGCAAAAATTAAATTTCACACTGTTGAAGTAAGAGAAAGTCTTTCTATTCCAAACAGATGAGTATGATGTGGTAAAAACAATAAATCTGTTAAAAGGTAAGAGGACAGAAGTGTTAGAAGGGATATCTTCATGCGTCATTTAACATTGTACTCAGTATGTAGCAGGCCCATCAACGTTTTTGATACATTATTTGTCCTTCACAATTACAACCTGTTACGTAAGAAGCTAAAATTGGCCACATAATTCATAATTTTGTGGATAATAATAAATGTATGTACTATGGTGGAAAAAAAACCTTGAACCCACCACCCGCCAAGTAAAACTACTGTTAGCACTAAATATTGTTCTGTTTTTGTTCATTGAGGAAGGTGCTTTTACACTGTAGATTACTGTTTCCATCACTGAATTTGCTCTTATACTAAACCAGTCAATGACCACAGTCTGCTGTATTCCTTGGGCGCAGGGCAGCACGTTAGCAGTGTTTCCACTATAGGCGATTGCACAATTCACTGTAACATCTGAATCCACACTTCCATTATCAACTGCACCAATGTAATTCTTGAAAAATGATTTCCTTCAGTAGTTACTGACCTCAGCTGTCTTCTCTCCATCTGCTGAGTATGTTGTCCAGCTGGGACAGAAGCACACTGATATGTGGCTGAATGTCTCATGAAGTTTCCCCCTGGTCTTCCTGGATACTTGGCTGCAGTATTGTCCAACAGGTTCCAGGCTAGCTCATACCTTGGAGCTGCTTAGGCTCCAACATTCTTAATGCCCGACAGCTATTATCTGCTGCACCTTTGTAGAACACACAGTCCCACAATGTCTCCTTCGATTTTGTACAGATACAGAGCATACGGACCATGACTGGTCACGTAATGTATCAGTTCACTTGACAGGTTAAGACATCAGAGAATAAATTCCACTTTCTCAGGGACAATGAAGTACCATTTACACTGTCCACAGATTGTTTGCCAATATCAGAAGCAAAGAATATGGAAAACCACGTTTGGCATGGAGAGCAAGAAGGAGGTGGCAATTCACCAGAATTTGAGCTACTGTTGATAGGGCTCCACAACCACAATGTGAGGCTCACTCACTACATAAGATAAAACTAAGAGGTAATCTAGTACGACCAGAGCACTGGTAACAAGGAGCAGTCATGCAAGTGTAATCTTGGCATGGAGGGGTAGTGGTCCAGCAAGTACTGTTTCATCTCCGAGTGAGTAGACGTCTTATCTGCACCTGCAGATCTGTGCATAAAATCATCAGAGTGAATGTTGAGTAAGTAATCAATTTTCTACCAAAATGGTCAGACAGTTCATTCCCTGGGATACCCACATGGCATGGAGGTGGACAACTGAACACTGAGTACTGTCTGGATCAGAGAGAAGATTGTGAATAGCAGATATCACAGCGTAACAAAAAACAGTACCATTCATCAAAATCCTGGAGACTGCTCACTGAGTCACTATAAATTAAAATGGGAGTCAATGGATATCTATTCAATAAAATACAGGGCTCTGTTGATGGCTTTCAGCTTCACACAAAAACAACAAATGTTGTTCCTGACCAGGGGTGAGATGTAAAATCATATCTCCTCCTACCCATGGTTTCAGAGCAGTTAGTGTAAATGAAGGTAGCATCCTGATACTACTGAAAAACTAAAAGGAACAGATGACAAAAGATCATGAGTGTGACTGAAATTTTAGGTCCTTGAAACAGATTGTTTCTAATTCATGGACTGAGTATTAACCAAGGAGCTGTGCCTGGGAACACGTGGGGAGTGTATTCTAAGGCACATAGGCATAGGTCCCAGTAGATAGTCTTGAAGAGAATTCCAACTGGTAAACCCACCCGAGTGTGAACATCAGTGGGTTAACACCCCCTGTATGAAAAATAATTTGGTCAGTATGATAACAAGAAAATTGTTATTTGGTAATTGTGCAAGTGAGAAAGTGTAGGTTGATCAGAACTGAAGAGGTGAGATTCTCACTTCAACAAGGAGACTTCTAGAGGAGTAGCCCAGAAGGTGCCTGTAACCAGTCTTACTTCACAATGATGTACCAGGTAGATTAAGTTCAGGGCTGAACTGAAGATGCCACTGAGCAGTAAACCCAGCAACCAAAGTCCAGTTGGGACAAGGCCAAGACCCAGTAATTACAGAGTAGAGTAGCGCATTCTGTCTGACAAGAAAGGTGGGCAAGGAACCAGAGTGCATTCAGCTTTTTCATGCAGCTGGTCTTAAGTTGACAAGTACGGAGCAGCCATGTGACCTTTTTACCAAAGAGGAGTCCCAAAAATCAGAACTGAGCAACAACATTGACGTGCTAAGTACCAAAGTTCTGCATCACGATAAATTGTGGTATGACAGCAGAGTTACATAACTCATGTTTTCGTGGGACAAAACTGTCATCCGAGGGATAGGGTTCAACTGGAGCCCCTCTGGATGGCTCCTTGGAGCTAGTGTTCCGCCAAGGTTACCCATTGTTAGCTATACCAAATGCAGGAGTCAACGACACACTATGGGGTAGTTACTGACCCAACAGAGGTCAGTAGCCCATCCATGGTGGTGATGACGAATGTAACACTCAACATGGAGTCCTGAGAGATGTCTTTCCCTTGAACCTGTGGGGAGCTACATTCCAGCTCAACCCCAAAACCATTGTAAGGGTAAAAACTGATGAATAAAAATTAATATGGAGTCTCAAAAGTAAACTGTGATGGAGACAAGCTGTGACATACGCCTGAAGTAGGTCAAAAAAGATTGCAGTAAAATGTTGGCATTTAGAAAAATCCTGCTGGAGAGTTGTCTTCAACCTAAGCAAATGTTTAACTGAGGAGCATCCCTCCCAGAATCCATGCTGATAGGGGGGACAAAAGGTACCAAGCATAATCTGTGGGCTACAATTCTTTCAAGCTGGTTGCAGAGAATTATAGTGAGGTGGTAGCCACTGATGGATGTTGGGCTTTTGTCCGATTTAAGGATTGGGATGATGACACTGCAAAAGGAAAACATGTTATAGCCAAACACAAGACACTAAGCATATGGAGTCTGTGATGTATTCTGTGATCAGAAGTTGGATCATCTGATCGTGAACTTAATCAGGACCTGGAGCTGTATCTTGTAACGAGCCAAGAGTTCTGAGTCAGTGAAAGGCTCACTATTTAATTCAGCATTATTTTGGCCTGAGTTGCCAGAGTTGGCAGTCATGTGTGCGAGAGGTGTGCTGGCTTGTTTGTATCAGTGGTGTGTTTTCTCTTTTGCTGATGACGATTGTGGCCAAAAGCACTGTGTAAATGTCTTTTAATTGCGTCTGCATGCAGCTTAACATGTCTTCTTTATGGTAAGTAGTAATCTATCTAATCTATCTTTTCCTGCACTGCTGAGGTTGGTTGGTTTGAAAGAGGGGAGGACGGACCAAACTGCTAGGTCATCGGCCCCTCATTCAGATTAAAATAATTTCACAAGGGTGGGAGTAAAATAATCGAGACACACAAAACACAGCTGGAAGAAAGGAGAAGACCACAAGAATGACAGAAGGGCAACAAACACTAAAATGGACAAAATCGGACTAGAAACCCACAGTGAGAAACATGTAGACGAGATAAAAACAAGAGAGCAGATTACCATGGCTGGCTGACCATGAGAATAAGAAGGAGAAGCCAGCCACTCTGCAACATATTAAAACCGCCACCCTAAAAGCACTAGGGTGAAGGACACAGAGGGACAAAGGACGCAAGCTAAAACTTAGGTCAAATGGTAAAACCCACCCTCATGAATAAAATGTAAAACTAAAGGTGTTGCTGAGGCATTGTCACCCAACACCAAAGGTAGGGTGCTGGGAAAGTTAAAAGTCCGCCGCGGAGCAGCTGAAAGTGGGCAGTCCAGCAAGAGGGGGACAACCACCATTTGTGGGCCACAGCAACACCGAGGTGGGTCCTCGCAGCGGAGGAGGTAACCATGCGTTAGTCATGTATGGCCAATGGGGAGCCGGCAGAGGACAACTGATTCCTTGCGAGAAGACCGCATGAAAGACTTCCAAACATTTGTAGTCTCCTTAATGACACGCAGTTTGTTGAGTTTACTGTTATGCCATTCCGCCTCCCAAAGCCGAAAAACCCTGCGGCATAAGACAGAATGCAGGTCAGTTTCGGAGATGCCCATCTCCAGAAGCGGTTTCTGCGTAGTCTGTTGGCAAGTTCGTAGCCTGGGATTCCGATGTGTCCTGGGATCCACACAAACACCTCTGAACAATGGGACCATTCCCAGAGCATAGATGGACTTCTGAATGGACGCTACCAAAGGATGGCGAGGGTGGCACTGGTCGATAGCTTGTAGGCTGCTCAAGGAGTCACTACGCTCAAGAGCACGAGATGTGGCCGCCAGATCTGCAGTGAAAACACTGCAGCCATTTGGCAAGGAGTGCTGTTCAATATGTCCTCCATGAACATATGCAAAGCCTGCGTGACCATCAGCCATCGAGCTGTCAGTGTAAACCAATTCATGGCTTTGGTACATGTCAAGAATCGAGAGGAAGTGATAGTGGAGAGCCACAGGGTTAACAGAGGTGTACGTGAATGGACCTCGAGGAGAGGTGGTAATGGGAAAGACTTCAGATCGCACAGAAGGGACCGGACGCAAACCACAATCGTAAGCTGTGATTGATTGGTTTAAAAGGGGGGAGGGACCAAACTGTGAGGTCATCGGTCCCGTGTTCCCAGTAGAACAATTACCCAAGGGAACGCAGAACGCAAAGATGACGTACGTCACAATAACAGGAGAGAGCAAGAACCAGAAGAATGACAGGACAACAAACACTACAATGGCAAAACAGGACAAGAAAACCACAGAGAGAGGCAAGAAACAGCGAGAAGAAATTAAAAACAAGAAAGCAGATTACCATGGCTGGCTGACCATGATAATAAAAAAGGAGAAGCTAGGCACTCTGCGACACATTAAAACCTCCACCCTAAAGGCCCTAGCATGGAGGACACAGAGGGACAAAGGACATGCGCTACAATTCAGATCAAATGATAAAACCAACCCTCACGAATAAAACGTAAAAATAAAGCTGTTGTTGAGGCATTGTTGCCCAACGCCGAAGGTAGAGTGCTGGGAAAGTTAAAAAGTCGACCGCAGTGTGGCTAAAAGTGGGCAGTCCAGCAAGAGGTGGATGACTGTCATTTGGGAGCCACAGCGACACTGAGGTGGGTCCTTGCAACGGAAGAGGTAACCATGTGTGAGCCACTTATGGCCAATGCGGAGCCGACAAGGGACAACTGATTCCCTGTGAGAAGCCTGTAGGGAAAACATTCACAGTCTCCTTAATGACAAACAGTTTGTTGTGCATACTGTTATGCCACTCCATCTCCCAAAGACGAAAAACCCTGTGGCGTAAGACAGAGTGCAGGTCAGTTTCAGAGATGCCCATCTCCAGGAGCAGTTTCCGTGTAGCTTGTTTGGCCAGCCTGTCAGCAAGTTTGTAGCCTGGGATTCTGACATGTCCTGGGGTCCACACAAACACCACTGAATGACTGGACTGTTCCAGGGCAGAGATGGACTCCTGGTCGTTTACTACCAAAGGATGGTGACAGTAGCACAGGTCGACAGCTTGTAAGCTGCTCAGGGAGTCAGAACAGAGAAGAAACGACTTACCAGAACAGAAACGGATGTACTGAAGTGTACGAGATATGGCCACAAGCTCTGCAGTGAACACACTGCAGCCAGCGGGCAAGGGATGCTGTTCAATATGGCCTCTGTGGACATAAGCAAAGCCAACATTACCATCAGCCATCGAGCTGTCAGTGTAAACAACTTCAGAGCCCCGGAACACGTCAAGAATTGAGAGGAAGTGACAGCGGAGAGTGGTGGGGTTAATGGAGTCCTTAGGGCCATGCAAAAGGTCCAGATGAAGCTTCAGCCAAGGTGTACGCCATGGAGGTGTACATTAATGGAACTCAAGTAGAGGTGGTAAAGGGAAGGACTCCAGTTCAGAGAGAAGGGATTGCACGTAAACCGCAATCGTGAACCCTGACCTGGGCCACCAATGTGGGAGATGAACTGCTGCAGGTGGGAAAAGGAGATGGTAATTCAGATGCTCAGGAGAACTACAAATGTGTGCAATATAACTAGCAAGCAGTTGCGCATGTCAGATCCGCAATGGAGGGATTCTGGCCTCTACAAGGACACTGGTCACCGGATTCATTCTAAAACCTCCCGTCACTAGATGAAAGCCACAGTGGTGCACTCGGTCAAGTAAACGCAACGCTGAGGGCACCGCTGAACTGTAAGCCAGATTCCCATAGTCAAGGTGAGATTGAACAAGAGCTCTGTGTAGAGCGATCTGCACCCCAGTTGGTGTTGCTCAGGCAGCAGAGAGCACTGAGGTGCTGCCACCAAACCCGCTTAAGCTGACAAAGATGAGGTAGCCAAGTCAATCGGGCATTGAAAACCAGTCCTAAGAATCGATACGTCTCCACTACAGTGAGTGAATCATCATTCAGATAAAGTTCAGGTTCCAGATGAATGGTACAATGCCAACAGACTTTGTGACTGAAAACTAGAAGCTGTGGGCTAGAGACCACGACTGCGTCTTGTGAATAGCTCCCTGTAGGTGCCGCTCAGCATCTCCATTTCTGGAAGAGCAATACGAAATGCAGAAGTCATCCGCATACACAGAAGGGGAGACAGATGGCCCTACAGCTGCTGCTAGTCCATTAATGGCCACTAAAAAGAGAGATACACTCAATACGGAGGGCTGCGGAATGCCATTCTCCTGAATACGGTCAGAACTATGGGAGGCACCAACTTGGACACAGAAAGTATGGAACGACCGGAAGTTTTGAATAAAAATTGGGAGCAGGCCCCAGAGACCACACTCATACAATGTGGAAAGGATATGATATCACCAGGTCATGTCGTATGTTTTACATAAGTCAAAAGAAGATGGTAACCAGGTGTTGGCATCTGGAAAAGGCTGTTCAGAGGGCAGACTCGAAGGATACTAAATTATCAGTGGTAGGGTAACCTGGGTGGAAGCCGCCCTGACATGGAGCCAGTAGGCTACGTGACTCCAGGACCCAACCCAATCTAACCGCCGACACACCATACGTTCCAGCAGCTTACAGAGAACATTGGTGAGGCTGATGGGCAGATCATTATCCACATCAAGCAGATTTTTACTGGGTTTTAGCAGCGGAATGATGCTGCTCTCCTGCCACTGTGATGGAAAGACGCCATCACACCACATCTGGTTGAAGATGATGATGAGATATCGCTTGTAGTCAGACGAGAGATGTTTAATCATCTGACTGTGGATCCGATCCAACCCAGGAGCTGTGTCAGGGCAATGTGCAAGGGCGCTGAGGAGCTCCCACTCTGTAAATGGGGCGTTATAGGGTTCACTGTGGCTTGTAGTGAACGAGAGGGCTTTCCTTTCCATCCACAGTCTGAGGGTCTGAAAGGCTTGGGGGGTAGTTCTCTGAGGCAGAGGATCGAGCATAGTGTTCAGCAAAGTGCTCAGCATTCATGTTTGTGTCAATACATTACAAGCTGTTGATGTTAATGTCAGGGATACCTATAGGGGCCTGGTACCCAAAAAGATGCCTGATCTTCGTACAGACTTGGGAAGGTGACGTATGGCACCCAATGGTTGACACATACCTCTCCTAACACTCCTGTTTGTGTCGTTTTATAAGCTGGCGAAAGCGGACACGGAGCCGCTTAAAGGTTATTAGGTGCTCTAGGGAAGGGTGCTGCTTATGTCGCTGCAGAGCTTGCCAACACACTTTAATTGCCTCAGTGACTTCCAGCAACCACCAAGGGACTGTCTTCACCGGGGGCACCCTAACGAACGAGGGATCACGTTTTCCACTGGAGAAACGATCGTTGTAGTGACCTGCTCAATGACGACATCAATGGCACCATGTGGAGGAGATTCAGCGGTGACAGCAGAGGTGAAGGCTTCCAAGTCTGCCTTGTTTAAGGCCCATATGGGCAGGCATCTGTGGGCATGATGCCGGGGGAGTGACAGGAAGATGGGGAAGTGGTCACTACAACACAGGTTGTCAAGTGCTCTCCAATGGATAGATGGGAGAAGGCCAGGACTACAAACCGAGAGATCAATGCTCGGATATGTGCCATGTGCCACACTGAAATGTGTGGGGCACCTGTATTAAAGAGGCAGAGGTCGAGCTGTGACAGTAAACTTTTGACCTTCCTACCTTGGCCAGTAAACATGGCACTACCCCACAAGGGGTTATGCGCGTTAAAATCTCCCAAAAGTAGGAAAGGTTTAGGAAGTTGATCAATCAGTGCAGCCAATACATTCAGGGGTACTGCGCCATCTGGAGGAAGATATACATTGCACACAGTTATTTCCTGCATCATCCTTATCCTGACAGCCACAGCTTCAAGGAGGTTTGAAGGGGCACAGGTTTACTACATACTGAGTTTAGGACATAGACACAAACTCCACCTGACACACTATTATAGTTGCTATGGTTCCTGTAATATCCCTTATAGCCACGGAGGGCAGTGGTCCAGATTGCTGGGAACCAGGTTTCCTGGAGGGCAATGCGGAAAGCATATGGCAACTGTTAAGCTTTACACCTGTGTAAAGCTTAACAGTTGCTGTAGCTCAGCCAGGTGGCACAAACAACCACCACAATTCCACTGGAGGATTACGTGATCGTGAGACTGGGAAGGCATGAAACACTCAATGAGGCAGTCTATGCCTCAAGGTCATCTGTTGACACAAGATGAGTACTTGTGCAATTGACATCCATTGTGTCTGAGGGCCCAGCGACATCTAGGTCCTCAGCGGATGCCAGAATCTCCAACTCATCCTCAGACACAGAACCTGTAGGTAGTGGTGGTGCGGGCGCCACCACAGTGCCTCAGTTCTTGGGGGTCTTTTTCTTTTTAGGTTTCTCTCACTGCTCCTTAGGTTTGTCCAGCTGGGAGGGCTTCACTGATTTAGTCTCAGGGGCTGCGGAGGACCGTGAAGCCCTACGACCTACATGTGGCTGCTTCAGCCACTGTCGGGTGTCAGCTTTGCCACTGCTAGGAACCTGGGAAGGGAGTGACCTAATGGATCCCTTCCTGGCGGGAGGAGATGAAGAAGACTTACGCTCCTATGGTTGAGAAGTGGGGACTGACATTCCCCATAGTTGGGGGGGAGGGGGGGAGGTGTTGCTCCGGAAGTAGGTTGTGCAGGAGCAACAGGGAGGGAAGTGTCCTCCACCATCAAGAGGGCAGGTGGAGTCTGACGGCTCTGAGAGCCAACTGTACTATGTTCAAGGTTATGAAGGCTAGAGAACAGGAGGATAAGTTCAACTTCACTCTTAATTCTTCAATAGGTAGTCGGATAAGAAGAGGTTGCTGACACTGTCACTAAGTGGGTCGTGAGGTGTTTAGCAAGAACAGCTGCACAAGCAGAAATACCACCATGGGAGGAGATGATGTTGATCTTTGGAGGCCCGTAAACTACAGAATTTGGTCTACATCTGGGATGAAGAAATGTGCATTCCCAAGGAGGAGAGAGAGTACTCTGAGTGTTCCTTCTTACTGTGTTTAATTAGGTAGCAATTCACTGCACAATGCTGCATAAATATGATGAGGGCAGTCTGTGAGTGATGTTGCTTGAAACATTTAGGGCCCTTCAATGGTCCTAAATAATTTTTGCAATGTATGGCTCGCCTTGTGCATGCTCAAACCATGGCTCTCTGTGGAAAGATCCATTCATGCTATGCCCAACAGAAGAGCTTAAATCACACCACATAGCCACACCTTCTCCAGATCAGCTACATCCCACCCTCATAGTGGTGGCAAAGAGACTGAGGACCATGCTGTGTGCCCTGGCCATACACTTCCCCTCTACCTTCCCAGAGGAGCCAAGCTATGGACTCTAGCTCAGCAGAGGAGGGCAGGGAGATTTGGGGGGGGGGGGGTATGTAAGAATGTGCCCAGCAGAAGAGAGAAACCAGACATCACAACTATCTGAAGATTGTAACGAGTCATGTTTGCTGAAATACTGCATCATTTGGAAGATGCTACCCAGCTGAATATCTGAAATTGTTTCTAAATCACCATACGCCAGGAAAACGTAAACGCATACATCGGTACATACATAATAAGAACATTAAAAATTGGAGCAATTATGAAAGAGAAAGTAAGACTGGTGGATAAATATCAAGTATGTGCGGACAGACTTTTTACAATAAGCTTCCAAACAGCATAACAAACATAAAAGTGTTGTCCGCCTTCAGGAATAAATCAAAGCAGCGCATGACTCCTGTTTGCCTAAATGCCAGTATGAAATAGTCAAATTTAAATTCCAATAACAGACAATACCTGTATAGGATATCTCACATGAATGTTTACTGCTGCTGCTTTCTGTGTGCATTTTTTCCAGATACAATGAGGTTGTATCTGCTACCACTGATGGAAGAAATAGCAAGTTAAATGTGATGTCAAGTGTTGCTATATCTATTGTTTTACTGCTTCCTATGATGTATGACATTCTGCTGCTTGCCACAAAAATTCCAATAACAAGCGTAATTTACAGGCTGGCCCACAATTATGTATATGTTGTTTCAGAGACTGCTAGCAACAGCACTTGAATGTAAAATTGAACATAAACAAGTTGCTCTCATACTTTTCGTTACAAGAATTTTAATCTCTGTTCTCCATGGCACTGGTTCGCCAATGCACCATCCAACCTGATACATGCATGGAGAGGAAGAGCAACACTGTCACAAGCAGCATGACACACCTGTACTATTATCCTGTGAAACTCTTGTGTTACAGTTTCCTGTACTTTGGCCAAACTGCGCATGTAATGTTGACACACTTTGTCTTTTAGAACATTCCATTACAAAAAGTCAGGTGGTGTCCGATTGGGAGAATGAGCTGACCACTTGACAGCCATAAGTCGACTGATTCAGCCACTCTCGCACTGGTACGGCACCATAGGTCATTAATGTCTTATTGTGCAGACAGTAAAGGTCACCTTTGAGAGTTTGGCTTCCCAGGGAATGAGCTAACGGCTTCCAACACACGAGCTCTGTTACTATCGGTATGCATACACCGGGGCCTACCTGCTCCCTTCACATGCAAAACACTACCAGTAGCATCAAATTTATTGTTTATTGTTGCAACTGTTAACACAGAAGGTCCACTGTCTCCAAACTTGACTGCCTTCCTCCATCTTACCTCAACATAACTGTTTGCTGCAGAATATACAATGCACACGCTGTTCCAGACAAAACCGTCCAGCCATGCTGCCTGGCATACACTAATGGTTCTACGTCTAGTGACCATTATCCCCACTCCCAGGCTATATAGTGGCATCCAGAATTACAAATACTGCAGCCAATCAAACATCATTTACATAATTAGGGGCCACTGTGTACCATGGAGTGTGCATCAACTTTCGGTGAATCAATGCCTGACTGAGAAATATGGTTATGATGAGTGGCACAAACAGCCTGAGTAAGTTTTTCCATACTTTCTCTAATTGGTAAAGCAAATGCTGATATGGTTTCTTTGAAGAGACCATGACAGACCTTTACTTTCACATGTTTGTAGTGTGTTCATTATCCCCTTAGTTCTATGCAACTATACTTTTGGCACTCTAATATTGTTAACTCTTATTTTTTATGGTCCTTGTTCTGTATGTATTTCAACAATCACTGTGCACTCACAAGAATAGCTTAGAATATTTTGTGAAATAAGAGATAATTGCTGTTTTGGTGACACCCATGATATAATAATTCTTCCTATTTTCTTTTATTTAAACAGATCACAAAGACAGATTTTACAACTAACCATTTCAACTGTATGCTACAATCATCTCAAAACACTGAAGCACAAGGACTACGGCAGGAAATGAGGAAATTCCTGGTCAGGAGAAACCTAATAGTATCAAACATCAGCCCTAATTTGAGAACAATTTTCTGAGAATGTAGATTTGGAGCACAGGATTGTGTTGTTGTGAATCACAGATTGCAGGAGAACCAGAACACAAGACAACTGAACTGTTTGACATGTGGTGCTATAGAAGGTTAGTTACATTAAAAATTGAAGTAATCACTGAATAAAACAAACTTGTTTCTCTTTCTTAAATTTTAGTAACGCATCAATCCGTGTCAAATCAACAAAATTTTGAGCGAAAATTTATCTTGACCTCTTAGATTCTGATGAAACTTTGAGTACCTAGTGTTCCTACATAGTTATGAATGAGAACCATACATTTTTTTCCATGATTTAATTAAAAATTTATTAGGCCTTGAATCTTAAAATTGCTACACCTTGGAGTGTCAGGAAATAGATGAAATACAGACCTGGAAAATGTGTCATTTTAAAGCTCTTTAATGGACTTCCATTTGGTATGCAACATGATGGTTTTTAAATTTTTTTTGTAAGTTCAATAAATTTTAATTTTCTAAACCAGAAATACTTTTAAAATTTTGAATAATCACAAAATTTCCTTGCACTATACTCTTACACCTCTCAAAGTTTCTTTTGGGATCATCATGGGATCAGGTCATACAAGGAGTAAACCCACAACATTAACGCATTCCCGAATCACGTCAGGTGAGACTGATGACGCCATACTGCAAAATGCGTAATTATATCACAAAATTTGTGGCAACCTGTGTGAACGGTAGCTCACAGTGTCACTACAGAATGTCACAATTTGTCCACGTGTACCTTTATTTGCCTTTCAGACACACGTTTTTTATGGCTCTGTCCAAAATTTCAAAATATATGGGGTGAATTCAGGCATGAAATCACTATTTTTTTTTTTTAATTCTACGTTCTTCCTATTTGATTTTAGTAACTTTTAACACATATAAAGGAAATCTATCATTAGGAGAAAGTGACAAGGATTGAGGTAATTAATGCTTCTACAGATGTGCTCTCTCTCCATGCTGGGCGCTGCTTTGGGTATACGGCTCGGCTGTGCAGAGAGACCATGTTCCGGCTGCTGTAAAACACTTATAACCCCATTTTACAGGAACTACATGGCAAAAAAATTAGGTTTTCACCCATCTTACAATTTTATATCTTTGCTCCATAAATAACTAAATTTCTTTTTGTTATTCCTCACAGTTACTGTGCCACATAAAACTGAGTAATGCAATGGACAAAATTTTGAAGAGTTTGCAGAGATAAAATCGCATTGCATAGATTTTGCACATGGTTAATTTAAGCCAATACAATGCAGCAAATAAAATCTAGACAAGATATCATAATTTTATTTAAAACTGACAGCAGAACGATATCTCACTTTATTCTCGAGATTTTGGTTTTCATATCCAATAGACAGTTACGTGTGGTGAGGATCAGGAATCATGTAATCATAAAAAGCGTCATATTTCATAAATGGTTCATACTGAAACAAAGTCTTTTGTACAGGATACATGCAAAGAGAAACATACGTTGTACAATAAACGCCTGAAAAATTTTTTCCGCTAGATATGACAGTAGGTCGTCCGCAGTAGGGTCCGGGTCGGCAAAACAGTACATGCTAACAAGATGGGAACACTGAGATGTCGATCTAGTTATATCATATAAACCACTCACTTTTCTATATACGATAATTTTCCTCAATATCATGAACAGCTCTACCTAAAAGTTACAGGTTATAACCACACCGCACTTTAGCATCTTTCTTGCTTTTAAACATTCTTGGCATTGTCCAAAATCACCTGACATGGTACACACTTTTGTAAAAACCATAGTTATTTTATAATTTTACAAGAAAAACTTGTATAGCAATTGTCTCAATGCTTTAGGCTACTGATCTTATTGACAATCCCTGTTATAACATTTTTTCACTCGTTGCAACAATAGAAAGTTTCTACTTGATAATACTGTGTGAACTTTCACCAATGAGACTGTTCCTCCTCCTCAGACATTTACCCAGGTAAACATTCGACACAAAATAAAAGTTGCAGAATGCAACAAATACAACCTTGGGCTTAACCCTTAGTTGGTAACATGTGAAAAATTACAAAATCCTTCATCTTCTATGTTGGTCCATCATGACTTTATTGCAAAACAACGAAGTTCATTTATAAAACACATTAGAGAAACAGTACAAGAGCCACAATTAGCTGTGTATTGTGATTTTTCAGAGAACTACTCATATCTGATGCAGGATGACGTCCAGAGCTATTATTGGACACGTCAGCAAGCCACTGTTCACTCATTTGTTGTGTACTACAAAGGAAAAGCAGAAACAGAACATCTCAGTTATGTTGTTATTTCACACTGTCTTGAACATAACCCTGTGGCTGTCTAGTGCTTCCAGAAAAAGCTCACTGAATTCTCAAGAAAACACTTTGAACCTACAAAAATATACTACTTTTCTGATGGTGCTGCTGCTCAGTACCAAGAAAAACTATTTAAATCTATGTTTTCATCAAGCTGATTTTGGTATAGAGGCTGAATGGCAGCAACACTTCATGGAAATGGGCATTGGAATGGAGTTGGGAGCACATTCAAGAGGTTGGCAACACGAGAAAGTTCACAACGCCCATATGACAATCAAATTCTTATACCTCGGCAGCTATTCAACTGGAAAGTGAAAAATCTCTCTGGAGTAAATTTTACATTTGTAACTCAGAACGAATACATAGAACAGTTGCTTCAGCAGAGCATTAACAATTCCAGGGACTCAAACATTTCATACATTCACTCCTGTAGTTCCAGATATGACAAAAATCTTTTTCAAGATATTCTCATATGCTCAAAGTTCATTACAACAGTTGACCACTAGACCCCAAGAAACACTGTCATTACCAGGTATAAATGGATACATAAATACAGTGTATAAAATCAAGTGATGGCTTGCATACATTTTGGGGAAAGACGAAGACGATGATGAACTATAGATGACATTTCCTCATGCATGTGGTCCATCTCCTTCTATTGCACACACTGACAAGGGAACCTCCCCATCGCACCCCCCCTCAGACTTAGTTATAAGTTGGCACAGTGGATAGGCCTTGAAAAACGGAACACAGATCAATCAAGAAAACAGGAAGAAGTTGTGTGGATCTACGAAAAAAATAAGCAAAATATACAAATTGAGTAGTCCACGCAAACATAGGCAACATCAATGAGAATGCGAGTTGAGGAGCGCCGTGGTCCTGTGGTTAGGGTGAGCAGCTGCGGAACAAGAGGTCATTGGTTCAAGTCTTCCCTCGCGTAAAAAGTTTAATTTTTTATTTTCAGACAATTATTATCTGTCCGTCCATAATCTTTTCATCACTTTTTTGGGAGTGATTATCACATCCACCCATTTTACCCAAGTGTACAAGTTAGGTGGGTCGACAACATATTCCTGTCATGTGATGCACATGCCGTCACCAGTGTCGTATAGAATACATCAGACATGGTTTCCTGTGGAGGAATCGTTTGACCTATGACCTTGCGATCAAATGTTTTCGGTTCCCATTGGAGAGACACGTCCTTTCGTCTACTAATCGCACGGTTTTGCGGTGCAGTCACAAAACACAGACACTAAACTTATTACAGTGAACAGAGACGTCAATGAACGAACGGACAGATCATAACTTTGCGAAAATAAAGTAAATAAAATTTTTATTCGAGGGAAGACTTGAACCAAGGACCTCTCGCTTCGCAAGTGCTCACGCTAACCACGGGACCATGGCGCTCCTGAGCTCACCCCGTCCTTCATGTTGCCTATGTTGCACATGGACTACTCAGTTTGTACAGTTTGCTTTTTTTTTCATAGTTCCACACAACTTCTTCCTGTTTTCTCGATTGATCTGTGTTCCGTTTTTCAAGGCCTATCCACTGTGTCAACTGATAACTAAATCTGAGGGGGGTGCGATGGGGAGGTTCCCTTGTGAGAAGCCACATGAGTGGATTCATGTGATGGATGTTCTATGTAAGGTGAACCCAGAGACTCCAATAGGCCAAATATACACCTTGCCTGAAAATGACATGTTCAAAACCAACAGAGCCATTACAGTTAATTCCAATTTATAAGATATTGTGATAAATACAGCTAGAAGATGACAATTTTCAACTCCAGATTGTACCAATTTTTAATGAAAATTCAAGGTTTAGGAAATTTTAAATTAAATTGCCTTCAACAACACCATTAAGCTATTGTACCTGTATAAAGTCTGTACTTTCACTTTCAAGTGGGGGAGGGGGGGGCTACAGTGCCTTCTACAAGTAAGATAGCACCAAACTCAACAAATTCCATAAACACGCAGGGATTGCTGAATTGGATGTTTAGTCTGAGAAAATACAAGGTTTTGTTGAAAACATCTTCAACAGCCTTAGTGTACCTATGAAACTATAAATGTACTCAGCAAGGATATCGAAGACAAGATTAAGCTAATTGCAGTGCGCACCATTTAAGCAACCATTCACCCCTTGCTCTAGATGCGAATGGGATATGAAAAAAGCCCTAATAAGCTGGTGCAGTGGGCAGAAACATCTGCCATTCATTTCACTGTGGTTTGTATAGTATACATGTAGATACTTCCCCGACTATATGCCTACTTATTGGTTCCCTACCTCTGTAAGCAAAAGTCTCTAGCATTGGGACAATCTCACACCTGCAGCAACAGAGTACCAAAGTACAGGGTGGAAAATGTTACCAACAGTGATTTTTAACCCCCTGACTTGAGAAGTCAGAGTTTCAGCGCCAAAATGGAGAGTATGAAAGTGGGATGAACAAATCTATGGTGACCTATTTTCTGTATGTATTGCATTTGTGTTTGTTAGTGATGTAGTAAATTGATCATTATTACAACAGCATGAAAGATTAAAAGAAATACTTCATACTAGCACAGGAATGCAAAAGGGAGGGAGGAATTAGGGACATGAATAGTTGATACCAGAATGAACAACATCTGAAGAAAAGTGCAAAGAATGTATTTTTTTTCTGGCAGTTGTGATTCTGAATCTTTCCCCCATAGGTACTGATATATATGAATTAATTTAAAAACATACTATGACAACAATAGTGTCACACTGGGGCAAACTGTTATTTTGTTTAACTTACAATTGGCATTGTTATCATCATCTCTCTCTCTCTCTCTCTCTCTCTCTCTCTCTCTCTCTCTCTCTCTCACACACACACACACACACACACACACACACACACACACACACACACACACACACACACAAATTTTTCTAGTAGCTTACCTGAACAGCGCTTAATGTATAAAGCAAATGAGGGTCATGTCCAACACTTGCTGATATTCCTCCAGATTCATCCTGGCACATCCTAATGAAATCCAAAATTTCTTGCTTATTCATTCTGTCTAAATTACCCATTAGCTCAATAGCAGTTAAGCCCCAGTACATTCCAGACATTCGCAGGTACTCAGTCATACAGTACTCCTGCAAGTGAAAAACTACATCATATCATTTCATGCATACAACGGCAGACTATTAGCAATATTCGGTACGTATGAAAAAGATAGACGAAAAAGAAACACTAATTCTCACATCTACACATAAGGGGTTACTTATTTCATCCAGACTTACGGTTCACGCCGAAGGAATCGAGTTAACAACTGATAAATGGAAATACGAAAGTTTTGGTAACTACTAAACTGATATAACGAAATACAGCTATTGTCTAGCATATTACTAAAACTATATTATGCCATTTTATGCCATTATAGTTGCTGGTAAAAGTGAATGATCATTTTTCACGATCACTTACATATTCGTCTTTATTCATTCCATAAGAAGCGATGTAATCTGAATGCTTCTGTAGCAGCAATTCTTTTGGATGACTGTCATTCAATGCGACATCTTTCACAAGTGCAGCCTGCAGACGAAATTTTTCCTGCGTAAGTATACCAAACGAAAGACACCAGGACCAATTAAAACGAATTATAACTCACCATGTCTTTTCGGCGACTTTATGTCTGTGACAGTTTTATTTCAAATTACGAACACTCGCAAAAACTAACAAATTGTAAAGAAATTAAATTTTTCCCTAACCTCAACAACATAATCACCCAGCTACTACCCGAATGTAAACACTACCAAGTGCCAAAGTTAAAAAAGACGTACACTTCGACATGGGACAGCTATCTTTGCTATGGAAATATGAAAATCTGTAAATATTTCTTTAATTTTTATTTACTCCTACGTAGCAGCCATACCACGCTATATAATAACTTAATATGAAAAGCTGATGATTCTACCCTCGAACTTTCGAAATTCTTTTAAAACTGTAGGACGAAAACCTTAGCTGATTTCCTAAATTAGAAAATAAATACAAATCGTATTACACAACACAAAGAATAACTCCATTTAAAAAGCCAATAAAATTTATGTAAAATAAATGTATGCATTATCGTAGATGACCAGTGTGTGTAGTATATTCATATTACAGTCTTTGGAAAAGTTGTTGCTGGTAGTAGTGTGCCGGGTTGTTTTTGCTAGAAGACGAAGTTTTTGTCTGTTGTTATCGTATTAGCAGTAGTAGTTTTATTTGAGGATGGCTGATGTTCTGGACATAGATAACGCTGAAGAGTTTGAAGTGGATGACGAAGGCGATCGTAAGTAATGTTTAACCCTTTTACTATGTGACTAACATAGAGCTTTCATATCCATATGTGTATGTTAGCTTTGTATCCTTGCGTATATATCCATTGTGTATTACGCTATTCCAGACCAATAAATTCGGATTCTAAAAAATAAAAAACCTATTGTGCTATAATATTCACCACTCTCGCTCATTTGTCGATGACGCGTGATAGTTGCCGTGCTGGTTTTCTCATGACCAAACATAGATGCCGTCCCACAGTTCGATATTACGCCTCAGTTTGTTTCGTCGTAGATGCATTCATTTTCGCTCCTTGCTCTCTCATTATTGATGATTAAGAAGGCTTACAGCGATTTTCCTCGGTATCTCAATTGGGGTATTGTAACCCCGTCAATGCCCCGTTTATTACCATTCCTGTTACGCCACAGACATTTTAATTTTTGTCTATTATCGACCCATCGGTGTTTTGATCGTTGATGGAGATTGAATTGCTATGTAATCGATTTGCTATTTAAGTTTTCCACATCTATAATTAACAAAAAGAACACAAAATAAAAAACCAACTACTCCAAAAATTATCATCACACCACAACTATCGATACCACAAAACCAATACCTAAAACAACAAAACTGGAATCTGACACTTCACTTGACCTATATAGGTCAACAGCAACTCACGATACCAAAACACACATAGCTACGATGACAAATCGCAATCGGTCACTTCCCATGACCTATGCAGCTCAAATACAACTGATGATACAGAAAAATTTGAAATCGAGTACTTTTCCCTAAGATACATAAATTAAAGATACATAAAGATACATAAATTAACCACAAGTGCCGATACCAAAACATCAGCCACCAATACCAAATAAAAACCCCAACGAACATCATAACACGCAAACAACAGACCCAAAAAAACGACTACTTACCTTTAAAAAAGCTCCAGTACTTCACACTAACCCCTAACTTGCATGTTCTGCTTGCATATGTCGCATTTCACTATCTCCGTCACAAGCCTAAAAAGTTGCAGGAACTTAATGATGGACAACATGTCGTCCCCCATTTAAGCCCGCAGACGCGCACTAGTACACTTAAAAGCCATATCCATACCTAACAAAAGAACGTCAAGTGTCAAAGCCTCCGTTGACCCAGATCTAGTTCACCTCGATCTCTACAGGAGAGGTATTTCACCTTAAATTTTAAAGTAAAACAGTATCTTCCATAAAGCAGAATACCTGGTATTTCTTTAGTTTCAGTGTCATAAAAATTATACAATTGTTCTTATCCATGTGGGTATTAGTAAGTTATCCATGTGGGTATTAGTAAGCTTCTCCTCTGTTCTTCTTAGCAAGTAGGTCTTAAAAGAAAAAAAAATAATACCACCCACTCAAATTTGTTGAGTATAAGAGACACAAGAGTTTGACTCAACAAACTTGCAGAAAGATGACACAGTTCTTCCTTTATCCTCTGCTATTGTTATTCATGTGGATCACAGCAAGGAAAAAGTACTGAAAATACTTACCAAGTAGTCTTGCTCACTGATGAGTTACATTCTCCAAGTGTTATCCTTGAAATACTTAATGTCACTTGTTTTCTAATCAGCTAGATTTACTTTGACCCCTGTTATTATGAAGTTATAATCTTCATCATGTTGAGTACCACAGCTAACTGACACTAGGATATTAATGATAAATGAAAACCTCCATAGCTGCATTATTAGACATTTACAGGTTTCATTTATGGAACATTATTAGGTTGCCCAGTTGTGCCATTATCATGCTATAAATGGTCTGTTTGTTATGTAGAAACAAAATCTGGGAACAATGATCACAGAAATTTTGCTGACTGCCTGGCAGCAACAAGACATTTCTTAGCAGACTGTGTCTAGTGTACACAACATGGCATGCCTATTCACTAGGCTTCTGTCAGGTGGTTGGCAGATTGTTTGTATTCATTGTTTTGAAAAAAATTTGGTTGACCACTTTCTTTGGGTCCCAGTGTTGTAATGCGAGTATTAAACCATGATATGGCATGTGTTTTCCGTTCTTGTCTGCCATGTGTGTCATAAAGGCCTACTTATGTACAAGCTTTCCTGTGATAACTGGGATATGAGCTACAGGTCCTCCAAATTTTCGTTTCAATTTCTGAGTAGTTCTTGGCTGTCTGCAGTAATAGTTGACATTTATTTTACCAACATATTTGTGGAATTAAAATATTTTCTCGTTTTTTTTTTTTTTTTTTTTTAAACATATTGTTCAACTCAAATAGACATTGATCCCTCACAATCTTTCTCTAATTTAGCTTGAAATTTGTATTTGGTATACTGCCAGGAGATATAAGAGATTTTGCACTCATGAGTAGTGGGAGTAGAGGTAGCTAATAGTGTATAGCATACAATTTCATTATTAAATGGCAGCAGTGTATTATGGAAATGATTTTGAGATGCAAGCAGCAATCTGAAGGGGCATAAAAGGGGAACGGATTGTAGTGTACAGGTGGAGAGAGAGAGACGAACACTGTCTGGTGGAGTGTTCAGGGACTAGCCTGCCAACAGGTGCACTGTCAGATCTTCAGCCAGCGAGGTGGGGGGAAAAAAGGAACAAAAAAGGAGAGGAGCGGGGAAAGACGGGTGGATGCATAGACAGAGGGCTGCAAATAAAGAGGGTAGGAGATAAAAATGGGGAGGAGATGATAGAACAGAGGTGGTGGAATATGTGTGGTTGAGGTTGTGGGGACAGTATGTTGCCGTAGGTTGGGGCCAAGATAATTACAAGAGTGGAGAATGTGTTGTAAGGATGACACCCATCTGTGTGGTTCAGAAAAGCTGTTGGTGGAGGGAAGAATCCAGATGACTCTGGTAGTGAAGCAACCATTGAAATCAAGTGTCTTATGTTGAGCCGCAGTTTGGTGGTGGGCATTCATCCTTGTGGACAGCCGGTTGGTAGTCTTACCAACATAAAAAGCTGTGTAATGATTGTCACAGAGCTGATAAATGACATAGCTGCTTTCACAGGTCGTCCGGCCCCTAATGGGATAGGATAAACCTGTGACATGACTGCAGTAGGAAGTGCTGGGTATATAGATTGGCCAGGGGATATGATCCTTGGGACAAGGGGTAGGAATTGTGAGTGGCATAGGCATGGACTAGGACGTTGTGGAGGTTGGGTGGGTGACAGAACACTGGTTGAGGAGGGGTGGGAAGTATCTCCGGTAGGATATACCTCATTTCAGGGCACAATGATAGGTAATCGAAGCCCTGGCAAAGGATGTGATTCGGTTGTTCGAGTATCAGGTAGTACTGGGCGATAAAGGGTACACTTCTTCGTGGCTGGTTCTTCGGTGTAGTGGGGATCTGTGAAGACCTTGTTGAGACTTTCAGCATACTGAGCAAGGGAATTTTAGTCACTGCAGATACACAGTTTCCGGGTGGCCAGGGTATATGGGAGGGATTTATTATTATTATTATTCTCTCTCTCTCTCTCTCTCTCTCTCTCTCTCTCTCTCTCTCTCTCTCTCTCTCTCTCTCCCCCTCTCTCTCCCCCTCTCTTTTTTTTTTGAAAGTGATGGCAGTTGTCAAAATGCAGGTACTGTTGGTGGTTGGTGGGGACAGATGTGCTGATAAAGGCATCAGAGAAGAGGTGGTCTACATCTAGGAAGATGTCACACTGGGTTGAGGACCAGGTGAAATGGGAGAGGTGTTGAGGTTGTGAAGGAACAAAGATTGGGTGTCTTGGCCCTGTGTCCAGATCATGAAGATATCATCAATGACCCTGAACTAGGCTAGGGTTTGGTGTTTTGGGAGGTTAGGAAGGTCTCCGAGAGATGGGCCATAAAAAGGTTGGCATAGGAGGATGCCAATTTGTTAACATACCTTCCCTTTGAATGAGAAGTAGTCGTGTGTTAGGATAAAGTTAGTAAGATGTGTGAGGAGTGGGGTAGTGGATTTAGAGTTTGAAGGACGTTGGGAAAATCAGTGTTCAGTAGCCTTGAATAGCCCGCGGTCTTAGTGCTATTGAACACCACCTGCCCAGTTCATCCAGCCACCTACTGCAGTCCTGTCACAGGTTTATCCTATCCCATCAGGAGTCAGGCCACCTGTGAAAGCACCTATGTCATTTATCATCTCTGCTGCAATCATTGCGCAGCTTTTTATAATGTTATGACCACCAACCAGATGTCCACAAGGATGAACAGCCACAGCCAAACTGTGGCAAAGAGCAGTGTAGACCACTGTGTGGCACAACATGCAGCTGAACATAACACACTTAATTTCAATGGTTGCTCACTACCAGAGCCATCTGGATCCTTCTCTCCACCACCAGCTTTTCTGAACCATACAGATGGGTGTTACCCTCACAACACATTCTCCACTCCTGTAATTATCCCAGCCTCAACCTACAGTAACATACTGACCACAAACCCTCAACCCAACATTTTCCACCCCCTCTATCCTATAATCTCCTCCCCATTCTCATCTCCCACCCTCTTTATTTGCAGCTCTCTGCCAATGCAGCCACCCATCTTTCCCCACCCCTCTCCTTTTTTGTTACTTTTTTTCTCCACCTCACTGCCTCAAGACCTCCTGGCACTGCACTTGTTGGCAGTCTAGTCCCTGCTTACTCCACCAGACAGCGTGTGTTTCTTCCCTGACCCATACTTTGCTATCCCTTCCCCTTCTCCACCCCCTCTGCTGGCATCCAACATGATGTTGCATCCCGGTCAGAGATGCTGGAGTTGGCGGTCTTGTGTGTGTGTGTGTGTGTGTGTGTGTGTGTGTGTGTGTTTGTTTTGTACCGACTAAGTCTGTGGGCGAAATCTTTATCTGAGTGTCTTTTAATTGTGCTCTCTGCAACTTGACTTTTCTTCTTTACGGTGAGGAGAATCTGTTTTTTCCTACATTGTCATAGTTCTACCTGCAGTTTCCATTGTTGGAAAGGACTCCGAGTAATATAAAAAAAATTTAGGAAGTCATGCTGTTGCAAGGCCATTCAGCCACCACTTTCAAATCTCAAAGATTTGTTTTAAGGGGTCCAGGGCATACACATCTCACTCAGTGGAATAGGAACCCTACTCATGATGGACATATATCGGATCTGAAGGCAACAAATAAACCTGACCTCTTTGAGGATGTTCACATCGAAACTGGTATCAAGGACCACTATGCGATTGTGGCAGCAATGATTACCAAAGTACAAAGGACAACCAAAACAAGCAGAAAGATGTGTATGTACAGTAGACTAGATAAAAATAATCAGTAACGTCATATCTATCTCAATGAGTTACTCGAAACTTTCAGCACAGGTCAGGAGCATGTATAGGAACTCTGGCTCAAGCTTAAAAGAATAGTTGATCATCCACTGGACAGATATTACCGAGTAGAACAGTTCATAATGGGACAGAACCTCCATGGTAAAGAAACTACTAAAGAAACAGAGATTACTGCATGATAGGTGTAAAACAAAGTGTAGCGCTGTAGATAGAGAGAAGCTGAATGAAACACGTTTGGTTGTCAAGAGAGCAATGTGTGATGCCTTCAATGACTACCATAGCAGAATATTGTCAAATGACATTTCACAAAGTGCAAAGAAATTCTGATTGTATGTATAAGCTGTTAGTTGCACCAAAGTTAGTATTCAGTCCCTAGTGAATGAGACAGGAACTGAAACTGAGGGTAGCAAAGCAAAATCTGAAATGCTTAACTCCATTTTTAATTGTTCCTTTACAAAGGATACCCCCCCCCCATGAACCATGGACCTTGCCGTTGGTGGGGAGGCTTGCGTGCCTCAGCGATACAGAAAGCCGTAACGTAGATGCAACCACAATGGAGGGGTATCTGTTGAGAGGCCAGACAAATGTGTAGTTCCTGGAGGAGGACAGCACTCTATTCAGTAGTTGCAAGGGCAACAGTCTGGATGATTGACTAATCTGGCCTTGTAACACTAACCAAAATGGCCTTGCTGTGCTGGTACTGCGAACGGCTGAAAGTAAGGGGAAACTAGGCCGTAATTCTTTCCCGAGGGCATGCAGCTTTACTGTATGGTTAAATGATGATGGCGTCCTCTTGGGTAAAATATTCCGGAGGTAAAATAGTCCCCCATTCGGATCTCCGGGCGGGGACTACTCAAGAGGATGTCGTTATCAGGGGAAAGAAAACTGGCATTCTACGGATCGGAGTGTGGAATGTCAGATCCCTTAATCGGGCAGGTAGGTTAGAAAATTTAAAAAGGGAAATGGATAGGTTAAAGTTAGATATAGTGGGAATTAGTGAAGTTCGGTGGAAGGAGGAACAAGATTTCTGGTCAGGTGACTACAGGGTTATAAACACAAAATCAAATAGGGGTAACGCAGGAGTAGGTTTAATAATGAATAGGAAAATAGGAATGGGGGTAAGCTACTACAAACAGCATAGTGAACGCATTATTGTGGCCAAGATAGATACGAAGCCCACGCCTACTACAGTTGTACAAGTTTATATGCCAACTAGGTCTGCAGATGATGAAGAAATTGAAGAAATGTATGATGAAATAAAAGAAATTATTCAGATTGTGAAGGGAGACGAAAATTTAATAGTCATGGGTGACTGGAATTCGGCAGTAGGAAAAGGGAGAGAAGGAAACGTAGTAGGTGAATATGGATTGGGGGTAAGAAATGAAAGAGGAAGCCGCCTGGTAGAATTTTGCACAGAGCATAACTTAATCACAGCTAATACTTGGTTCAAGAATCATGAAAGAAGGTTGTATACATGGAAGAAGCCTGGAGATACTGACAGGTTTCAGATAGATTATATAATGGTAAGACAGAGATTTAGGAACCAGGTTTTAAATTGTAAGACATTTCCAGGGGCAGATGTGGACTCTGACCACAATCTATTGGTTATGACCTGTAGATTAAAACTGAAGAAACTGCAAAAAGGTGGGAATTTAAGGAGATGGGACCTGGATAAACTGACTAAAGCAGAGGTTGTACAGAGTTTCAGGGAGAGCATAAGGGAACAATTGATAGGAATGGGGGAAAGAAATACAGTAGAAGAGGAATGGGTAGCTCTGAGGGATGAAGTAGTGCAGGCAGCAGGGGATCAAGTAGGTAAAAAGACGAGGGCTAGTAGAAATCCTTGGGTAACAGAAGAAATATTGAATTTAATTGATGAAAGGAGAAAATATAAAAACACAGTAAATGAAGCAGGTAAAAAGGAATACAAATGTCTCAAAAATGAGATCGACAGGAAGTGCAAAATGAGTAAGCAGGGATGGCTAGAGGACAAATGCAAGGATGTAGTCTCACTAGGGATAGGATAGATACAGCCGACAGGAAAATTAAAGAGACCTTCAGAGAAAAGAGAACCACTTGTATGAATATCAATAGCTCAGATGGAAACCCAGTTCTAAGCAAAAACCGAGCGAGGTGGCGCAGTGGTTAGCACACTGGACTCGCATTCGGGAGGACGACGGTTCAATCCCGTCTCCGGCCATCCTGTTTTAGGTTTTCCGTGATTTCCCTGAATTGTTTCAGGCAAATGCCGGGATTGTTCCTTTGAAAGGGCACGGCCGATTTCCTTCCCAATCCTTCCCTCACCCGAGCTTGCGCTCCGTCTCTAATGACCTCGTTGTCGACGGGACGTTTAAGACTAACCACCACCACCACCTTCTAAGCAAAAAAGGGAAAGCAGAAAGGTGGAAGGAGTATATACAGGGTCTATACAAGGGCGATGTACTTGAGGACAATATTATGGAAATGGAAGAGGATGTAGATGAAGATGAAATGGGAGATATAATACTGCATGAAGAGTTTGACAGAGCACTGAAAGACCTGAGTCGAAACAAGGCCCCGGGAGTAGGCAACATTCCCTTAGAACTACTGACGGCCTCCTGAGAGCCAGTCCTGACAAAACTCTACCATCTGGTGAGCAAGATGTATGAAACAGGCGAAATACCCTCAGACTTCAAGAAGAATATAATAATTCCAATCCCAAAGAAAGCACGTGTTGACAAATGTGAAAATTACCGAACTATCAGTTTAATAAGTCACAGCTGCAAGATACTAACGCGGATTCTTTACAGACGAATGGAAAAACTAGTAGAAGCCGACCTCGGGGAAGATCAGTTTGGATTCCGTAGAAATTTTGGGACACGTGAGGCAATACTGACCCTACGACTTATCTTAGAAGCTAGATTAAGGAAAGGCAAACCTACGTTTCTAGCATTTGTAGACTTCGAGAAAGCTTTTGACAATGTTGACTGTAATACACTCTTTCAAATTCTGAAGGTGGCAGGGGTAAAATACAGGGAGTGAAATACTATTTACAATTTGTACAGAAACCAGACGGCAGTCATAAAAGTGGAGGGGCTTGAAAGGGAAGCAGTGGTTGGGAAGGGAGTGAGACAGGGTTGTAGTCTCTCCCCGATGTTATTCAATCTGTATATTGAGCAAGCAGTGAAGGAAACAAAAGAAAAAGTCAGAGTAGGTATTAAAATCCATGGAGAAGAAATAGAGACTTTAAGATTCGCTGATGACATTGTAATTCTGTCAGAGACAGCAAAGGACTTGATAACTGATGATGATGATCGAAGTAGAGAGGATATAAAATGTAGACTGGCGATGACGAGGAAAGCGTTTCTGAAGAAGAGAAATTTGTTAACATCGAGTATAGATTTAAGTGTCAGGAAGTCATTTCTGAAAGTATTTGTATGGAGTGTAGCCATGTATGGAAGTGAAACATGGACGATAAATAGTTTGGACAAGAAGAGAATAGAAGCTTTTGAAATGTGGTGCTACAGAAGAATGCTGAAGATTAGATGGGTAGATCACATAACTAATGAGGAAGTATTGAATAGGATTGGGGAGAAAAGTTGGCACAACTTGACTAGAAGAAGGGATCGGTTGGTAGGACATGTGTTGAGGCATCAAGGGATCACCAATTTTGTATTGTAGGGCAGCGTGGAGTGTAAAAACTGTAGAGGGAGACCAAGAGATGAATGCACTAAGCAGATTCAGAAGGATGTAGGTTGCAGTAGGTACTGGGAGATGAAGAAGCTTGCACAGGATAGAGTAGCATGGAGAGCTGCATCAAACCAGTCTCAGGACTGAAGACCACAACAACAACAACAACAACAACAACAACAAAGGATAACCCAGGAGACTTGCTTCAGTTTAATCCTCATACCACTGAAGAGATGAATGAAATAAGTAAGTCAATGGTGTTGAGAAACAGCTGAAATCGTTAAAATTGAACAAAGCTCCAGGCCCCGATGGAATTCCTGTCAGATTCTGTACTGAATTTGCGGCTGAGTTAGCCCCTCTTCTTGCTATAATCTTATCATAGATCCCTCCCCAGTTGTTGGAAAAAGGCACAGATCACACCCATCTACAAGGAGGGTAGTAGAAGTGATGCACAAAACTGGCATCTAATATCCTTGATACCGATTTGTTGTAGAATCTTAGAATATATTCTGAGCCCAAAGATAATGAGGTATCTAGAACAGAATGATCTCTTGAGTGGCAACGAGCAAGGACTTCGAAAATATCAATCATTTGAAACCCAACTTGCACTTTTCTCAGATAACATACTGAAAGCTTTGGATTAAGGCAGCCAGGTAGATGCAGCGTTTCTTGATTTCCAAAAGCATTTGACCTGGTATCACACCTGTGCTTATTGTCAAAAGTACAGTCATATGGGGTATCAAGTGAAATTTGTGACTGGATTTGGGACACTCTGGTTGGGAGGACACAGAAGGTTTTCTCTGATGGAGAGTCAGCGTCAGATATAGAAGTAACTTAGGGTGTGTTGGGACCCTTGCTGCTCATGTTGTAGATTGCAGACGATATTAATAATAAAGTCAGGCTTTTTGCAGATGATGGAGTTATCTATAATGACGTACTATCTGACAGAACTGCGTAAATACTCAGTCAGATCTTGATAAGATTTCAACATGGCACAGAGATTGGCATGTTGCTCCAAATGTTCAGATATGTAAAATTTTGCACTTCACAAATCGAAAAAATGTAGTATCCTATGACTATAATATGAATGAGTCATTGGTGGAATCGGCCAACTCATAGAAATGCCTGGGTTTAATGCTTTGTAGGGATATGAAATTGAATGCTCACATAGGTTCAGTTGTTGATGAAGCAGGTGGTAGACTTCAGTTTATTGGTAGCGTACTGGGGAAGTGAAATCAGTCTACAAAAGAGATTGCTTACAAATCACTCGTGCAACCCATCTTTGAATATTGCTCAAGTGTGTGGGATCTGTACCAGATAGGACTAACAGGGGATAATGAAGTTATACAGAGAAGGGCAGCATGAATGGTCATGGGTTTTGTTTAATCCATGGGAGAATGTCACAGAGATACTGAAGGAACTGAAATGGTAGACTCTTGAAGACTGACATAAACTATCCTGAGAAAGTCTATTAACAAAGTTTCAATAACCAGCTTTTAGTTATTACCCTAGGGGATATACTACAACCCTCTACACATCACTCACAAGGGATCTCAATGATGGGATTAGAATAATTACTGTCTGTACAGAGTCATTCAAATAATCATTCTTCCCATGCTCCATACGTGAATGGAACAGGAAGAAACCCTAGTGGGTGGTACAATGGGATGTACCGTCTGCCATGCACCCACAGTGATTTGAAGATTATAGACAGATGTAGATGAATGGGACAAATGACCATCTCCATGTCCTTGGAGAGTTTCTCAAATATTTTGATGACTTTGGAAGGAATGGGATTTTGTATTGATTTGCCCACTTTACAGGTCACCTGCAGAATGATGTAAGCAAACTACCAATGCACATATTAAGAGATTGGTTCTTGTACAATTAACCAGTGAAAGACAATAACACACATATTGGTCACTCAGTTTTATCTCTCATAAACACACACACACACACACCTATAACACCTGTCACCAGCACTAATATTGTGCATTTTTGGAAAGTGTGATGCCACATCCTATGTGGTTTTTGTACCATCATCAGCTGCCTCATTCATTTAGGCAACCTTTCTGCTGCTTCAAACATTCAGTGGCTGTGTTTTTGGGACCATGCTAATATCTGTGCCATGTCATATATGATGATCAGACATGTACATGTGGGGCATAACTTCTATACATTATTGTTAGTTGATGCTTCTGGGTGATTTGGCTGTTCACAAGTAGTTGTTGTCTAACACTGAATCGGTTCTGCACTGTGGTTCATACAACTGCTATTGTAATCTGCAGCAGTGTGTCCACTGAAATATTGGGTATCAGGTGAATATTGTGTTGTATGTGGCATCATGCATCTACAGCTACATCTACATCCATGCTTTTTAAACCACTGTGAAGTGTATGGCAGAAGGTACTTTTCCATTGTACCAATTATTAGGGCTTCTCCCTGTTGAATTCAGGAAGAATGACTATTTAAATGACCTGTGTGCTGTAATTGGCCTCATGATACCTACAGGAATGAATGATACACTGTGGGTTGTAGTATATCCTAGTATCACCAATTAAAGCTGTTTCTTGAAACTTTACAAGCAGGCATTCTTGGGAAAGTTTTTGTCTAACTTAAGTGTCTGCCGTTTCAGTTCCTTCAGTGTCTGTGACACTCTCTGATGTGTCAGACAAACCTGTGACTACTCGTGCTGTTGCATACAGATTACTGTAGATTAGGTTAATACTTGTTCCATAGATCATGAATATGACACTTCATTATGATGTGGAACTTGTCAGTTTAACAAAAGGTCTCTTTACAGGACATAATTCAGTCTTCTTTTTAATAATTGTAAAGTTACTAACTTATATCTAAAAATTCACCTGTTGAATAGGTGTTGCCATTAAGGGATTCTTTTAATTTATTTTTAAGTTCTGGTTGGCTACTTGTCAGAGGTTTTATATATTTGCTAAGTAACCAACATCATTTATTATCCCGTTATCCTATTTTGTATGGGTCCTACACACTTAGGCAGTATTCTAGGATGGGTCATTGAATGGTTTTTAAGTAATCTTGTGGGCAATGTATTTAGCCGCTGGTTTGTAGAAAAGGACATTACGATGCAAGTGTGTAGTTTGAGGTGACATGGGGATGTCTGTGGGTTGCCTAAATCACTTCTGGCAAATGCCAGACAGGTTCCTTTAAATAGGATACAGATGATTTCCTCCCTACATCTGAGGTTGTACTCTGCCCTTAATGGCCATGTCATTCATGTGCTCATGAATGTACTCTTCAGGGACTGATCTAGTTAATTGATTAATAGGAATTTTGGAAAGCTAATTCAGTAATGTTTCACTTGAATCTCTTTATGTTTTTCTGGTGATATAAGCATGCAACTACCTAATAAGTGCTGAGAAATGGAAATTTACTCCTATTATTGTGGCATGCTTGCCAGGCCTGACTCCAGATTTTACAGAGTGTCTTACATTCCATGTGGATTGATTCATTCCTAATTGTGTTTTTGTATTACCGTATGTAGAAATTTATTTGAAATATCCTAAAAAAGTGATCACAGTACCAAGTGTGAGGCACCTGCTTTCTGGTTTTCTTCTAACTGCCGAGCTTGGAGAACTGAGTGGCTACTTCTTCACTTTTTAGTGGTTGTCCAGTGTTGGATGTGAACATACAGGAACGTATGGAAGGTGAAGATTGCTGGTTTCATTAAACTGTAGTGGAGCCATCAACTGCGAGGAAATTACAAAGAGTGTACTCATGAAAGATTGTCTAGTGTTTGTCTGACTAGCCCTGTGAGAGATAGAAGTGAATCCTTTGAGTTCCATGATCTACAGAAGGTACATACATGAGAAAATGGGGGGGGGGGGGGGGGGGGGTTGGGACTGAGGAAACCAGCAGGGTGGGGAGAAAAAGACATCTGTTGCCAAGGTAAGGAAACAAAATTAAGAACAAGAGAAAATGATCTAAGAAACAATTTCAACAACAGTTTGACAAATGACCCTTCTCAGTAGCACTAGTTCCTCTAAATCACACAAATAATAACTGCCACTTCAGTCATTCTAAAATCGTGCATACCTCATGGTTTTGAAAATCAATAGATTACTGTTCGCTTGCTGCTACTAGTTTTCACCTGTCCATTGTTCAGTTAAATACTTTTTTGTATGCTTAGAATCCAAGGAGTTCAAATGTACTGTAAGTGGATATAATTGAGAACGTGTGTACCAGCTGCTGCAGAGGCTTTTGTATCATAGTTGGTCTGCATCAGGAAGGGAGGGAGGCGGCCAGTGTAGTGCAAAAAGTTTCAGCTATACCTGACTGAGTCATACTAATGCTTAAAGCTCTTCTTACATGTTACTTGCATTTTCCCATCTCAAGTCTATGTCCCGTAATTTAAAATATATGATCTGCATCATGCATGTGGTTCGTTGAGTCTACAGGGTATTAAAAAGGAATACTCATATAAAAACCTGTATCTTGCATTGCAAAAATATTTGAAAAAACTTGAGATGGAAACCAAAAGTACACACAACTCACAGAACTTCCTTTGCCTCCATCACTAGATGGGTTACATGGTTGAAAGCTGTAGCATTTTTTTTTTTTTTTTTTTTTTTTTTTTTTTTTTTTTTTTTTTTTTTTTTTTGCAATAATTTTTAGGCTGTACACAATTTTGTAGGCTTTGCCAGATGGTTCTGCAAGAAAGGCTAAACTAATACAGAAGTGCACAATGAACTTTGTCATATATGGTCACCCCTTCCTGACAGCAACTGAGAAAACTGGAAGAAGTGTGTTTTGAGCTAGAAACAAAGTGGATTGTTTCCGCAGATAAGGATGATGTACTTAAATATGCTGGAAAATAATATTGAGCAAAGGTTAACCAGAAACCCTTGACATGGAAATATAGTAACAAATAAGGATTCTGATTACAATCTAGTTAGTTGGTTGGTTGCATGTTCCATTTCACTTGTTCTTTCTAGTTGGGTCATACTTCAATATTCAATATGTGTCTGTTCTGCCTTTCGTAGATTTAATCTGGCGTGAAATAATACAGGGTGCCCGTTATTAAAGTTCTAGTTTGAAAATGCTGTAGAAAGAGAACCACAGCTCAGAATGACATCAAATTTTAGCAGTATATTATTGCCGCTGGAGGGAAACATTGTGGAACAAAAAAAAATTCAACAAACATTTTACCATTAGTAAAGTACCTGATGGAGTGTGAGAGGTAAAAATTGTAGGGGAATCCAGGGCTTGACTATGGTAAAAAGGTTAAAATAGGTGTAGATTCCAGTAATTATGCTGAGTTGAAGCGGCTAGCACAGAATGGACTAATGTTGAGAGCTGCTTTAAACTAGTGTTAGGACTGAAGACCACAACAACAATAACAGCAACAACATTAATAGTGATAACTAAAAATATTTAAAAACCTTCTGCATAAGAGCCCACTTGAGGTCCAGTTGCACAAATCTTTGTCTGTTGCTGTTTTTCAAAGCTAACAGTGCTGGGCAAACCTTCTGCACATCTTCCATGATAAAGTCTTTCATGCCAAAACCCAAATATTTAGCAGTTGGTCTCAAAATCTGTTGTGAAAGAAGTAACTGTGCGGAAGAAAAAAAAGTGAAACAAAATGACAGTTGGAGTGGCTTTTTAGGTTTCTTTGCATGATATGTCATTTTCAACCATTCAGATAAAAAAAAAAACTGTGGGCCCTGCAGCATTTCAGGGCAAATAGTAAAGGAATAAAGAGCTTTTCAAAATCCACTTTGTCTTGAGAGTTACTAGCTGTAATGCTACAACAAATACTGCAGGCGCACGCTCATGCACTCTACTACCCCCCCACCCCACACGTGCGTGTGCGTGCCCCCCCCCCCCACACACACAGACACAAATCCAATACAATAGTTGAGAAAAAGGCTAGGACTAAGGAAACTGGTCTGAAGCTTGAGAATCTGTATCTCCATTTTTATATGCTGGAACTACCCTACACAGTTTATGTTCATCAGTAAAATATCCCTTAGATGTGGAGGTTGTCCCAGGAGAAATTGTCAGTACTCAGGGATAAGACAGAAATGATTATTCTAAGCAAGAAAAGTTTAGTAAACATGGGCTATAAAATGCATATCTTAAGAGCTGTGAGCACTTTTTCAGTAAAAGAGGTGTTTCACAGTAACAAAGATGAACAAGTGCTCATAGCCGTTAAGGTATACACTTTAGAGCCCATGTTTACTGGACTTTGTTGTTGTTTTGGCACATGCTGCCAGTGCTCAAAATATGGAGACTAAAGAGCTTGCAGTAGAAGAGCTGTGTTTCACATTATCAAAGACAAAGTAGTGCTCAAGGCTAACTTGAAAATCTAGGAAAAATTAATGGAACATTATGGTTTTAGGGAAAACTATCAATTGTTGATGCCATAGAATATGTATTCAAATACCTCCTTCAAGTGTTTAAAGACAGAGACTCTGCTCAAGTCCTTTTTTTTGTGATTGAAGCAAGTCCTTGGACTGTGGGGACCCTACAACACTTTAGAAAAAATGGACTTACAAGACATGAGAGATAACAGCTTTAAACTATTAAAACATACTTGCAACACTTTGAGCAAGTTTTCTGTGTTTGCAAAGAAATACCTTGTACTATACGCCGACAGAACTTTCCTTCGCAGTACAGTAGAACCCCTCTAATCCGACTTTGGATGGCCCATCACTCCGGTTAGTCCAACCATGCTCAGGCTCGCGAGCCTATGCCAACTTGTCACTGACTGGACGCCTGTCGGGCCATTGTTGCGGTGACTATCGCTGTGCATATTGTTATACTGTACGTTATTGTGTAGTTTTATCGTTTGTTGGGATTAGAAAAGTCATCGTTTGCTTTATTCCGTGTTCTCTACAGTACTTATTACTGTAGATTCACGCGGATTTCACATAACGATGCAAAAAACGCTTTTTACATCGCCCTTCAATAAATCGAGCAGAATCCAACTTCAGCTCCAATAGACGTTGTGTGGGAAAAAAAAGGGACACTGCAGCTAAATCTAGAATAACATCTGCTAAACAAAAATGTATCACTAACTTTTTTCCAAGTAATTTGTTTTCGTTTTTACTGTAAAAACAATGCATACAGTATAATCATTTATTAGTTTATACATACAGTAGTTTATTTCTTTGTAAAAAATTTCTTTTTTGTACACAGTGCTATAAAATTTTTTTAGTTTACAATATATATAATTTATACGTTATTAAGTACAGTACTGTAACTTGTTTGTTGTTTTTCCTTTTAAAACCAATACATATTGTAGTGTGTGTAGACGTTTTTTAGTTGTAAAAAACATCTTTTTATATTACAGTAGACGTCTTTTGGTTCTTAATCGTTGAATTTTTTGTACTAAATGTCTTTTTATATTTTTTGCAATAAATATTAGATTTTTCGGCTAATCCGACCTTTTTTTCGTTCCGACCGTGGTCCTGGTCCCGAAGGTGACAGATTAGAGGGGTTCTACTGTAGTACTGATATAGGTAGCCTTAAAACATGTGTTAAAAAGACAATTGCTCTAGCATCTTATTGGTTTAAAGCAGATAGATTTGTGCTGAATGAAAATAAAACCCTGAAGGTAGTTTTTACTCTAAAACACAAGGTATTGTCAGATGGTCCAAATTATGTTAAGTTTTAGGAGATATGTTTAGATGGTAATTATCTTGGGGCCAACAAATAAATGTAGAGTAATGTAAGTGTTGAGATGATTTTCTGTTTGTGTGCCTGAATTATGTGTTAGAACATCCTATTTTTGATGTTTCTAAAGCATAATATCTTACAGTATTATTTTGTGGGCAAACTCCAGTTGTGTGCGTCACATGTTAGTACTCTAGAAGAAAGCTATTAGGACAATTATTGGTTCACATTATATGTTTTAATTTATACAAAGAACAAGTTACCAGAAACAGTAAACAGAGAAAATGTACATTGTTACAGCACAAGAAGCAGTAGATGCATTTATATTCCATACCTCACACTGTCAATGTCATTTAAGTGTTATGAACTCATGAAATTGAAATTATTTAATAAGCTTTTACAAACTGTAAGGGATCTACCTGAACAAGCATTCCGACAGATAGTGCATACTAGTTAGTTGCTCACCCACTCTACAATATAAAAGAATCTATTAACTGAAATATAAAATTGTGATGTTAATAGCTAATTGAAGTACCAAATGTATTGTACTGGGTATGTGATGTTCTCTATTGTTGCAATGGCATCATGACAATGTTATGATGTGTTGTTGTTGTTGTTGTTTTATGCAGAATAGAAAGAAATAATATCAGAGACCGAAGACAGAGCAGGATACAAGGAATCTAAGAGGCTTGATACTTCCATGCGACCTGCGGAGCAACTGTGAAACATGCTTGTATCTCACAGATATATCAAGCTCATTGCAGGGTGAATGCTTTCCTTCCCTCTCTGTCATGCAGCTGAATTAATACAGTAACGGAAAGAACTGAAGTGGAAACAATAGAGTGAATAAAGATAACTACTTACCATACAGCAGAGGCTTTGAGAAGGTGCATAAATGAGAAACAAAAGATTGTAGTCAAACTATTGAATCTGAATCCTTTAGAGGACATACACACAAAATCCACTCAAATGACCACTGTTTCTAGCTGCTAAGGCCAGACCAGGGAGAACATTACACTCACTGTATCACAGAACGTCGACAGTGAAGTACATATGAACACAGTGGAAAATTCTTTATAGGCCACATACTTCTAAATCATGTTCAGTGCCACTCATTTGAATAGTTTTCAGCACATGATTGTGGGCATGCCAGTGAAATGTGTTGATTTAGACCCTGCTGAATAAATGGCCTCATATAGCGACAAAGGCTACAATTTCACGTTCATGTTAGTTACGCTTGATTAGAATTACTTTGGGTTGGTGTTCCAATGAGTCAATTGATAGAGGCTAGTTGTTGGCCGATCTTAGTTCTTCT
This sequence comes from Schistocerca americana, assembly GCF_021461395.2. Taxonomy (NCBI): domain Eukaryota; kingdom Metazoa; phylum Arthropoda; class Insecta; order Orthoptera; family Acrididae; genus Schistocerca; species Schistocerca americana. The sequence continues at coordinate 124,780,595 of NC_060123.1, read as the reverse complement.
TTGAGTGCAGCATGCTCGCTGTGTTGCTTGTTTTCTGTTCAGTTTTATAAGGATGCACTTAGTCTCTCAAATCTGTAAAAGTCTGAAGATAGGCAGCTAGACTGTCAGAAAGAAATTTTAACTTAAAAGAAATATCTGGAGGCAAACTCTGCAAGAATAAGTGTTGTTGCATTTAGAAACCTATATAGTCACACTGATAGTACCACCTGTTGTAAAAAATGGAAGAGCTGGTGTTGCGCCGATCCAGAATAGAGAAACACTGAAAAGGAACAGAAAACACACTACACTACACTGCTAAATGTATCCTACTTCAGTAATTTAAGTAGGGTGTATAAGACCCGGGACAACCGGGAGATCCGGGAAAAACACGGGAACTTTTTCATCCGGGAGAAAACCGGTAAAAACCCGGGAATTTTTTAGAATTCCGGGAATTTTTCATTGTTTTAGTTTTCAGTTAAATTTTTGTAATTTTGATTGGTAAGAACCGATACTCTAACAAAGGATATTACTGTATTCCGCTACTGCAAAATAATACTTCAACAATAAAACATAAACGAGAGAAAAAAAACGAAAATAACAAATTGCAAAGGAAATGCGCCATATACGACGACACACAGTGCTCATGCAGGCGTCTGCCAACTGCAAAATATGTCAAAGGCTTTAGCAAGACTATGCAATGCTTCATAACAACAAATTGCCTCTGGTGAGCGTGAAGTCAGAACTGTTTACATTAGATTCGTTTTAGAGTTACGAGAGGGCTCGTGCGCATGCGCAGTTGAGTCGCGTTTGAGTTGTAGATTCTCCCGTTTCTTGAGGAAAAGAACTTGTTTCTCGAAGCGCCTAGCATCCAGATCACGTTTGTCTGTCGGTTATTCATATACTTTTGAAACGCTTCCCTGTTGGTTTTTGAACATTTTTGAACACATTTTAAGTTGATTTCTGAATGAATCATAAGTTGATTTTTGAATGCGTGATGTCTCTGTCAGGAGAATCCTCATCGCATCTAGAAATAAACTTTCCGCTGACAAAATGGGACGGGGCTATACGAGCTGAGCGGAGTAAAGCCGAACGGATGAATGCCAATCGCTGTCTGATTATGTGGTTGATTGGGTTTGCGAATGATCAGCGTTGTTGTAATTACTATCGAGATATATTGATTCAGACTACCAGAATGGAAAAAAAACCACTGACAGGAATAACAGATGAGAAAGATTACGTATTATCTTCTCTGTGTATCCAAGAAAATGAAATTTTGACAAAATTTTTGACCAGATCGCTATACTAGTAAAGACCAGTTGTACAGTCTCCGGCTAGCAGCCTCTAAGTTCTATTTTGGAAGTAACGCGGAAAACGTGTTGTACGAACAGGTAATAGTGCCTAACCGGAAAATAATCGCCTGTGATTCTGGCAGGGTTAATCGGCGAACAAATTTTGACAATGGCAGGAATAGCTACAGAGTTGGTGATGAAAAGCTTGTTTGTTAGAATGAGGAAGGAGAAGAAACGGGGCATCACACAAATTATGGAAGAATCAGACGATACCAAATTTATATAAAAATTTCGTAATTATACTTTTCGATCTCATGCTTGAGAAACTGGTGCGTATGAATGAAATGTGAAACTATTTCCTAACATAAAGCTTTTTGCTTGTAGTAGGCCTAATAGGCATTTGGTATATGTATTTCGTGAATTATATTCTGTCTTGTTATAAAAATGAACATTTATGCCAAAACAGTCTCGTTTATTTGGTGTGTGTTACAATATTGCTGCAATATTAGAAAGGCCTATTTTGTTTTATCTAGCAGACAATGACAAAACAGACGTAATCATATCGAAAAACCACACTAACACCAGTCTTGGGTATTATTTGTGTTAACTGCTTTTTCAGTATTAGATAACGACATTTCGATTTTTCATGTAGCAAAACGTTTGACGAACTTTGATGAGGTAATAGATTCTTTCGCAGAAAGGAAAGCACGCCATGTAAAGCTGTAGCAAGATTAGAGAGAAAAAAAATGCTAGGAGCTAAGGATTGAAGAAATGTGTAATTTCATGCTTACCTCTTGTCTTTATTGGTTTTATGTATCCTATATTTAATTTTATGTCACACAAAACAGCAAGTTATTAGCTAATAGGCAATAAAGAGTGCAAATTTTCTGAAGAGTTCGTGTTCTCCCGATTACAAGTAATCCCATCCGCTATTAATTGCGAGGGGCTGGCTGTCAAACCGGCCGACTGGGAGCAGGAGCGGCATCACAGGACATTTCAATTTCCACTGTCCTGAATATAGTTTGATGGCATACATTCCAAAATATACACGTTTCAATTCCACAGAGCGAAATACAGTGACGTGCGGTATAAGAATGCTTTATGAAGAGGCGTGGCACTGCACCTTGGCACACTTAAGACCAAACAATATGTCTTAACATTTCCTCGAACACATGTGTTTTATGTTTCAGACTTTTCAGAAAGATATGCGCTACAAGATGAACATATTTTTGAAAATTCGATTTTTGTTTAGTATTGACCCGGTTCGCAAATATCGTAGATCCGAGGCTGATGCGCAGAGCAATCTGAGTTATAGTGGGTAGTCTCCACGTGACCCTTGTTTACATTTAGTGATTTTGCTGTTTCCCCCTCGTTTACTCTCACGTCAAATGAAAACAAAACGGATATTTGTGACTGGGAGCTATCAAGTGAATTAAAATGCATTCACATAATTACGGAAGGCTAAAATATGTCATTAGTTTCAGATTTTATTTTATTTCCACTTTTCTGACAGTCAAGCATTAATCGCCTTGCGGAACAATGAAGTTATTTTCGTCTGTTTGCTACAGAAATTTGAACTTTTTCCGCAGAGGCAGTCAATGTATTTGAAACGAAATGTTTAATTCCACAGTACTGGCTAGTTTCAACTGTTTGCTGCATTTCAAGTGCACGTTTTTATCTTCTAGCACATATGGCATTTTGCCATAATAAAGAACCAAACATGATATAATACAGTACTGGTGCTCCAAGAAAATTTACATCCCGAAAACCACACTGAAAAGCTTAATATCAGGTCGACGTCTACTTCATTGGGAATCTGGCCATACGAATGTGCACTTTAAGTGTGCACATTTTAGTATGGTTCACGAAATTCCGATGCTCGTGGAGTATCCTCTGATGTCTTGTTTCTTTTATGACATTATGTATGATTTTTTAATATTTTACACGTACGTACATACGGGTTTTCTACGTCATGATAGCTGCGCAAGCGCGGTGTCGCCTGTTATCTGCGCTCTCTGGCAACTGCTGAAACGAACCTATTTCTGACAGGTCGCGGGAAAATATTGCGAATGGTGGTTTGAAAAGCGTTACTTTCAGAGTAAATATCCTTTTACGTAAGTTGAAATATGTGCGAGAATGTACCATGATTTTATTTTTTTTTAATCTCATTTAAAAATCAACTCTTTGATGGCGAGCCATTTAGAACCCTGAAGATCAGACATTTATGTCATTATTAAAAATTTTACTGGTACATTTGTGTAATATATCGTAAAGTGTAACACGCTGAAAAAATATCAACATTATATGCGAAAGCTTAGCTTCTCTTGCAGCTTTTTAATCTTAGAGACCAATATTATATGTGTAAGCTTTGCTTTTTTTGTAGCAACACTATGTATATTAATTTAAACTACTAACTTTCCCTGTTTGTGTGTTCGTGCTACTCAACAGCGATGTTGCTGTTGGCTGACTACATCACTTGTCCTATGCTCTGAATATCCGCTGCCATCGGCTGGAGAGATCACGTGAAATGAGCCATGACGCTTACAAACGCGCATCGCAACCTCGATTTCAATGATTCGGAAAGTAACATGCGGTGTTTGGTGGAATTCCAATGCATACTTACGTAATACGAAAATACGCAGCGAACATGTTGCTGCACATCAAAGATATTTCCAAAACATGTCTTTTTCCCAGAGTTTCATTTTCTAAAGTGCCGGGAAATTCTACCCCCGTGTATAAAACGCGTGTCTTTACCAGGGAGAAAGTGTATTTTTAACCGGGAAATCCGGGAATTTTTTTTCCTTGCCCGCGTATACACCCTGTTAAGGCTCATTGATTAATGGAAAGATGCTCTTACTTTGTCTTAATTATCCTTAAAGGGTAACATATAAATGATATATTATATCTCACCTAGGATAAAATACTGATGCTCTGATTGCAGTTGTTCTTAACCCTAGGACGCCTAAGAGGGGGGTTCGCTGAACCCACAATTTTTTTATGCCCCCTACTTTTGCTCAAGTACCTTTCATACTACATATTCCCTTTGAGTTATTGTTTGTTGGCTATTTTATGAAACGTTAGTGTCAATATATTTTATAGAAAACTCCTGCTTTGAAAGAAAAAATAAATAAACTTATTATGGGTCCAACAACCCCTCTCCCCCCCCCCCCCCCCCCCCTTAGGCTTCCATGCTATAGAAAATTTCCTTTAGTAAGATTTCGTATTTCTCATCTCTACAACAATGCAAGTTAGTTTCTTGTTGGTTGGTATTCTTGATATTCACAACAATTGGTTTACTTTCAGAGGAAGTGATTGTTGATGTCAGTCAGCTGTTATTTATCTTGTAAACTTGCAGTGAGTTAGTGCAGTTCCCAACACGTAGGCCTCCAGGAACTTTGGTGTCCTACACGGCAAAAACGAAACCAAGTAAAAACAATGATGTTGTCAACAATGCGCCAAGATAAAGGCACTGTTGGAGGAGAGAAGAATAAAACCAAGATAAATGCATATTATAATTCCACTAAAGGTGGAGTTGATACCGTTGATCAAATGGCGCGTATATACACCTGCAAGAGGGGAACAAAGAGATGGCCTCTATCTGTATTTTACTCTCTCATCGAAATTTGTGCTATCAATGCAACCACCATATTCATCCGGCAACATCCAAGATGGAATGAAAAGAAACACAACAAACGTAAACTTTATCTTCTGCAAGCTGGGATGGAACTAGTGAAATTGCAGGTAGAAGAAAGAAGTGCCAATGCAAGAGGTTTATCTAACCAAATTGTTCAATCAATGGAGACTATTCCACAAAAGAAAATCAAAGAAGTGACAACAGAAGCACGTCAGCCTCCTGCAGGGAAAGTTCGGTGCCATATTTGTGTAAGAAAAGCTAAAACAAAGCAGAAGTACTAGAGATGGGCGAACTGAAACACGTAACTGTTTCGAAACAAATGAAACAGTACAATGTAATGTTTTGATACGCTGTTTCGAAACAATGAAACAGTTTGTGTTTTGTAATCTAATAAACCTACACATTTTATCATCTTGAATGTCTACTGTATAAGTATGTCCATATAAACACAAATGAGGTGCGAGAGCGCTAATCATGTCGCAGAAAGTATGAAACTATCACTTAGGCGTCTTGGCACTTTCGTATTTCCTGCAGCAAATGCGCTGCTTTTGTGTCATGTGACTTTCATACTTTTCAATTGGCTGAGGACAACCATAGATGAAGGCAGAAGAACCACCACAAACGGAACTGGAGGTGGGAGCAAACTGCAGAAACAACTGATATGCTACTGGGTTTCCCACATTCTGTTAGTGTGGGTAATATACCCATCCTGCTAATTTCCATGCACACAAAGGGAATCATTGTGGATAGTAGGCACAGTTACTATAGACTCACAAGTAACGCCAAATAATTCGAATAAATAACAAAATATAAAAGAAAAAATTTTGTCTTTCAAGATGTTTCGAACCGTTACTATAAATTCATCATGCTTCCCAGCCCTTCCAATTCACCATTACACTATCAGTGATATGTCAAACAGTTTGCTTGCAATTATACCTACATAAAATTTATGTATATGTCTAATAACTGTCACTCTACGCCTTTTTTTATTCAAAATGTTGTAGGCTTACTTGCGTTTCTTAATATGATTACTGTACATGACCAGAGAAGCGTATGTTATAAAAAAAGCATAATTTAACTGAATGATTTTCACATATTTATTACTTTGAATGTGAATAGTATGCGTTGTTTTATTGTTTGGCTAGTGTTTATAAAGCAGATGTTACGCCATTTCGGAACAGGACAGTCAGCTAAAAACTAAGCTTTATTTTCGGGTATCTTAAGCTTCATGCTACTGCTTGTCAAAAAGATTTCGACACTCTTGAAAGTGTTTCATGAAGTGGTATGTTGCGTTTCAGCACCTGTACCGAGCCCAAATCTCGTTCGAAACAGAGCGGAATGAAACACTGTTTCGATACAATTAGTCCGTTCCAAGCACAGGTGGACTGAAACAGCCTTATTTTGAAACAACGATACAGTTTCTGTTTCTGGCTCGAGATCGAATCTGGTCCGGTTATCTGAGACAGGGGCGGAATGAAACACCACTGTTTCAAAACAGTGAACCACAGCCGTTTCGAAACATTGAAACAGTTCCACGTATCGATACACTGTATCGAAACATAGAAACAGTGGCCAAGTCTAAGAAGTACAACAATCTAAGTAAACCAAAACAGTATTGTGGACAGTGTCATAAACATGTGTGTAACACACATTCAGAAAAAGTTGTGAAGTGTCTCTCTTGCCTTGAAGTTGATGCCTCTGAGTAGTCTATTGTATATGAACGCATCTGTATTTTGTATTGTAATATGTCACTTTTTTATTCACTCCATCCAATATTTATAACAATTAACAATATTTAAAAACCAATGCCTTAGTTAAAATACATAAACCATTTTGAAAGTTGTAATTTTTCGTCAGTAAACTTATTTAATACCTGTGGGCTTGCCGAACCCCCCCCCCCCTCCCCCGCCCCCGCCTTAGGCATCCAAGTTAGAAAAAAAAACTTGGGGCATCCTAGGATTAATAAGAAAATTGGTCATTTAGAACAAGATACCAGTTAAGTGGGTCATAAGCAGAAGACAAATTCTAATCCACTGTATTGGATAAGATCCAAAGTGGGATATAGTTGCTTGTAGGCTTTCAACGAGGTCACTTAGAGTATTCTTATTGCAACATCTGACGTACTCAACAGGGCATTTCAGCCCCAAATGACAATAAGCGCAGAGGTGTTACTTTATATTCAGGGATGCGTTAAATTTCTCAGAAACTACCATTTTCTGAATATCAATTTTTCCAATTAACGCTACCCACTCATCAGCCCAACTATACAGATTTGTGATACAGTGAAACCCCTATTTTACACTTTTGCGTGGTCCAGACTTTAAAAAATGCAGAACTGAGGAAAATGTAGCAAAATCACATTTTTGGCATACATGATTAAAAATCGCAATCATTTCCAATACTTTGTGGTAGATCTGTCCAACTGAAGGAAATTAAATGTACAATACAATGTTTATGCAATAATTGTGATAATGAATTTCATCAGTTCTTTAAAATATCTCAGATGTGGAACAGCAATTAAAAACTCATCAAAAAATTGAAATTGGTATCTGGATACAAGATAATCAAAGCATATTTTCTAACATGCTACGACCACAAGTTATATGATCAGAACATGTGTTTTTGAGAGATCATTATTTGTACTCACCCAAATAAAAAAAGGTTAAGCATTTTGAATTAAATCAGAAACATCTCAGCAGCTAAGCGGTTAAACCATAAGCATCTGCTTAGTGACGGACTTTGTCACCATTGCTGAAACTATTTAATGCTTTTCTTATGAGCCACATTTCGTATGTTCACCACAGTTAAAGTGTTATTTTATGCTTGATGAGAGAAACAGAGATGTGAAAAAATGAGTTTAGTTCCCCAGTTGACATTACAAGCTTATTAGAAGTTGGTTCAGTGAATTTCTGTTTACTATGTAAAACATAAGAAATCTGAGGTGCTAGAGTTTCGTTTAATGCTGTCTGTCATTGCTGCCAATCTTTGAGATGTACAGTGTGTGATTTAAAGTATATACGTGAGTAGTGTGGGTGGTTGTTGCAACTGTATCATGTCAGACTTGTACACAAAAGTCTTTAAAATGTGCTTTCGTAGAACCTTTGCTCTACTTCCTTGTGACATCTCTGTCGTAGCACATCATCTGTATGAAAAATATATTTTCAGCACTCTTAAAATGCTTTCACTCCTACCTGTACTCCCTTCATTGAAGGACCACTCCCCCTCTCCACACATCAAGTAGCTGAGCTCATTTTACATATGTTAGTGTTGTGTATTGGGTGACTTTACGAGTCGCCAGCCAATAAAAGTTCACTGGCCGGAAATGGGCAGTGTTTGCTCGAGCATATTTTTCGAGACTCATTGCTTGAATTTAAAAGTTTTGATGATTGATATTGTTGCTGAATACAGTACACCAGAATTACATCCAAGAAGATGAGACTGAGTTATATGTGGCACAAGAAAAGGTGGTGGCTGGTCCCCTTCGTAATGTATTGGCTGGGTTGGAAAACTTTGCGTCGACTGTCTTGTTTTTCTATTACCTCTGAAACCTAGCAGTAATTGCATCATAATTGCGTGGTGAAGTTAAATGTTGGGTTACAAGCAACAACCGTGGATTACATCAGCATTGCCTCTCTCACGTCTCCCCTCTCCACAATGGCCTAAAATATTTCTTTAACCCCGCCACCACCAGTGCTGTGAACTGTCTCTTTTGTGCCCCTTATAGCTCATTCAGTCACATCAAATGTCAATAATAAGAAAATTGTACAAGACCAAGTGATACATTGAGTAAGAACTTAGAATTGAGGTAAACCTTACTTGGAAGAATTGGGGAATTTTTAGCATTGATCTTATGGGTTTTTCACTGGGGCTATGAATTTATGCTGTAGAATTGTTAAAAACATAAAACTGGAGAACTTATAATCAAAATTCCACTCTATTATGATTTCTGAAGACAGTTGTTCAGTACAGGAAGCTGAATAATTTACTGTGTGCCTTCCATAGCTGTGCAAATTGACAGATTAATTGAAAACATTGTGTTGGTGCTATATACATTGTCTACTTGGGAAAGGTCAACATTCGATGTTAGCATATTATCTATCTATCAGTCTACACCTATATAAATTGAAGTCCCTGCTATGGTTCTGTCTGTATGTTTGGGCTAATCTCAGGAACTATTGTAATGATTGTGATATGATTTAATAAGTATGACTGTTTACAAGATAAGTTTGTGTATATAACTTACAAATATTTGCACGCTTTGGCTGAACTATGATGAAAACTGCTGTGAAGATGATATCATTACCATCTAGCAGTGAATGGCAGAAGTCCTTGTTATTGCAATTGCTCGTGCAGTGCTCCTTAGCAGTGTTGCATGGCAGCAGGTGCTTGGTATTAATGTTATGTGGTAGAGGGTACTTTACATCTCTGTTAGATGGTGAAGGAAGGAGGCTTCATAGTGATCTTGTGTGGTAGTGGATGCTTCTTACAAATTTTACTGTGGTGGAGGGTGCTCTGTACTGATTTTGTGTGGTAGGTGGTGCTTTGTATTATTAGTGTTGCGTACCAAAGGATGCTTTGTAGCAATGTTACATTACAGAGGATGCTTGAGTGCCAGTGTTGAATGACAAAGGGTGCTTCACACCAGTGTTGCGAGGCAGAGGCGCTTCATTTTGAAGTTGTCACAGATTTTCCATCTTATTGAAGTTACATGTCAGAGGCTGCATGATACCAGTATTGCGAGGTAGCTTCATACAAATGTTCCATGGCATAGAATGCATTCTACCAAGATTACATGGCTAATGGTGCTTTGTACCAGTGTTGCATTTCAGAGTGTACTCCTTAGCGATGTTATGTTGCAGTGGGTGCTTTGCACCAGTGCTACATTTTGTAGGGTGCTTCTTACCAATTTTATGAGGCAGAGGGTGCTTCATAGTGGTGTTTCATGGCAGAAGTGCTTTGAACAAGTTTTACATGGCAGAGGGTGTTCCATACCAATGTTGCATGACAGAGGGCACCTTGTACCATGTTGTGAGATGGAGGGTGTACCATGCTGATTGTGCGTGGCATTTAGGGTGCTTTGTACTAGTGTTGTGTGGCAAAGTGTGCTCTGTGCCGATGTGCACTAGAGGGTGCTTCATAACAATGTTTCATGGCAGAGGGTGATGTTGCATGGCAGATGGTACTTCATGTCAGCGTAAAACGTTGGAAAACGCAGGAAAAGGTCACACAGAAAAAGTAGCTTGCACCAGGCTAACAATGATGTGGGGTGGCCAGAGTGTGACTGCAGCTTGCACCAACTGCTGTCACGGTCAGGTGGACCATTCCTTACTAGCACTGTACTTGGGTGGCTAGCAAGTGGCTGTAACTCACTGCAAACTGGCACTGCAGTTGGGCAGACCAATTGGCACGGTAGCTCGTAGCACCTGTCATTGCAATCAGGTATCACTCCGATCGCCAGTTAAATTTGAAACACACACAATTAGTGTCTCGTGAGAACTTTCCTGGCAAATGAAAAAATTATGATACTCAGTGGTCTGAATTTTTGTCATGACCCTATACAGTGGCCCATAACCAAAATTACTGCTATGCCAGACAAGTTGTCTGACCACAGCAGGTCACTAGTATTAAATAAACAAATTTACGGCCCAGAGTGGAAAATGTTTTCATTGAAAGATGTGGAATTTGATGTAAACATGTAGGACAGGGAATTACAGATAACTCATAAGCAAAAGGGTGTTAACATTATTATTATTATTATTATTATTATTATTATTATTCAGTGGAATTTTATAGCATTACTGCTAAAAATTGGACAGAATAATATGAATATTCCCACAACAATCCGTCATTTCTGGGGCTTGTTTCCTTATTTATATGTAGCACCCAATATTATCTTTTATTTTGCCGTTTTTGCTATAAACACTTAATAATTTCTGCAATTGTATGTTGAGATTTCATGATACACAAATTAGCCACACCTCTTTTAAACCAGATGATTCCAAAACACGAGTTACAGCATTACTAGTTACATAAAACGTTGGCTACCAACTAGCAGAAACATTTAGTATTGTTTGATTCATTCATTTACACACTTTCGACTATCACTCAAGTGCAATGTTTTCTGCGAGAATTTTTTTTATAGAATCACATTCTAAATACAGTTTAAAGACTTAAAAGTATAAATATTCAGGATGATTAGGTAATAACAACCGAAGTCTGCCTTCAGCTGTCGGAGACTGTGGTCATTGTGTGTGTGTGTGTGTGTGTGTGTGTGTGTGTGTGTGTGTTCTATTTTTGATGAAAGCCTTGTTGGCCAAAAGCTCACTTTTCAACAGTCTTTTTGTTGTGCCAACCTGCAACTCTAGTATCTCCGCTATGTGGTAATTGGCAACTATCCTTTTCCTAATATTGTTACGTTCCGTCATGGATTTTTCAGGATGATTAGGTCTTTTTTATGCTAAAGGTAGCCATATAACTTGGTCTTTTACAGTTCTGTCCACTGCTGGCACTGGAGTAACTCACTCCGTCTATGAGGATTGGAACTTTAATATTTGCAACTATTTATTTCCATCTTCCACAAAATAGATATTCATTTCAAAGCTTTTCTGTCCTTTGGTGTAGTCACCAGCATTGTGTACAGCCTGTTTCCAGTGACATGGTAGTCGTAGGATGCCCTGAGGAATGCCTGCCAGTTGTACTGATAATTCGAGTGGAGTGGTCTGTTGCCCAACAGATCTCTTTAAACAGTTCTGGAGCAAGTGCCATGAAGTGCTTCCTTCAGTTTAGGAACCAAGTTGAAGTCGCGAGGGCTTAAGTATGGGGTGTGTGATGGGTGGTACAGCACATCTCAGCTCCATCGATTAAACAGTTCATTCACAGCTTGCACCAAATGCGCATGAGCATTGTCCTACAAAATGATGGGAGGGTCCTACAGAAAGTGTTGCTTGATTATTTCTCTCAGCTGTTCATTTTTGGAACACAGTCTGCAACCATCTTAGAGAAAGAATAAGCAACACATTCTGCAGGACAATGCTCATACAAGTAGGGTGCAAGTTGTGACTGATTTTTTTTTTATTAATCGGCATGGAAATGATGTACCACACACCACACTCCAAGACTTGCGACTTCAACTTGAGTTTTAAATTGGGGCAAGCACTTCATAACTTTCATTTAAGAATTTTTAGAGGGATTTGTCTGAACTATCAACACAATTGGTGCTACGAATGTTAACCTGCAGCTTCCACATGACTGGCAGTGGGCTATACCCAATGCTGGTGACCATTTTCAAGAACAGAAAAACTTTGAAACAGGTATCTATTTTGTATAAATTGTAAATAAATAGTTGCCACTGTTGAAGTTCCAATCCTCGTATGTAATAGTGTTTTAATTTGAAAACATACACCGAAGCTATACATGAGTTTTGTTTGTCAACCTAGAGTTTTTCTTATAGTAATGCCGAACTTAATGTCAAGTTTTATATGAACTGTAATAAAGTCAAAAAACAAGATTGGCAGATTGTTGCACATAATAAATATGACTTCTGTTGTCACATTTTTGTATCTAAATTATATACTTTTATAAAAAATATGAAGTATACTCCAATATGTGTGCTTCATGTTCACAGAGGGAATAGCACGTCTTAAGGAGAAGGCAAAGAAGAGAAAGGGTCGTGGGTTTGGTAGTGATAATTCTGCAAGAGAGGATATTAAAGAATATGAAAGCATGGATGCAGATGGAGATGAAGAGCCTGGTCCGCAGAGATGTAAGTTTTCTGTTTATTTGAATTAAAATTGTATTATAATTTGCATCTCTTCCATGTTAAATATTGATTGTTACTTTGCTGCAATTTTTGTGCAGTTTGTTTAGTTATTCCAGAAGTGAGTGAGTATTTACCTTTGTTTGGGCCACGTGTCATATTTCTATGATTTTGAAAGAATCTATGTAACTTTCAGAGACTTCATTTTTTCTCATTGAAAGTAACTGTGGTCATTATATCAAATAGAACCACATCAATTGAAAAGGAAAAAAAGTTTACACTACAAGCAAGATAGCAGAAACAATCTTATGAAATACTGGAATAAAAGCAATAGTAGCATGGCTGTTGTACACAAAAGAAAAGACATATTTGTCAATGTATTAAAGAGCAAGGGTTGAGAGAATGCAGAAGCAAGTGAATGAAAGATATGCAAGTTTTGGATGGATGCAAAAGTTGCCTCCAGCATTGGACCAGATAAACCCAAATTTGAGAAAGAAATTAAAACCAAAAACAGATTTTTTTGTTTTTGTCAGACCTTTTCAGAATTTGGCAAAAATATGCTTTTTTTCTGTCTCGTGTAGTATCAGTAATAAAGCTTTATGTTTTGATCACTGTTATATTTGTTTTTGCACTCCTGAAGTGCTGATTCTTTAGTAATGGAGTATTTATGAAAGGAAAGTGTTATCGCATTTCTCCTTATTCTTTAATAATCATTACAGACTCTTGAGGTCTTACCACAGTCAAGTACTGTTTTTCAATAGCTAGTTCATATGTTTTATTTCTTTTGCTGACTTTGTTTCTTTCTCTAAAGAAAATATTTTTACTAACTGAATCTTCAAATCCCATGCTTAATATGAATGCAGTCTCAGCCCTTGTGAGGCAAACTGAGGAGCTACTTGATTGAGAAGTAGCGGCCCCAGTCTTGTAAACTGCCATATGAATGGGAGAGCAGTTTGCTGACCACAAGCCCCTACATATCGGCATCCAGTGATGCCTGTGGGCTGAGGATGACACGGCGACTGGTCAGTACCGTTGGACCTCCATAGCCTGTTCGGGTGGAGTGTGTTTTTTTTTAAAATATGGGTGCCGTAGAGTATGCATTGTCAAAGTATACACATTTGTTCACCTCATAGATGTGCTTAGGTACTCAGAAGAAGCAGATTGTATAAGTCTTTCACAATTATGTTTGATACATTAGACACATGCTGTGCCCATTGAAGTAAGATCTGGTCAGATTTTTAATACTCTAAAATTTGCAAAAATTGAAATAATGAATATTTACTTCTCATGTTTACTGTATGCCAGTGATTGGATGCATGACACTGCACATGTAATTAGAAATATACATTGTGTCGGACAAAGGCTTCTGAAATGGTTGTGACAAAAATTTGTGACTCGTTTTCAAGATACATTCCTCACACATAGAAGAAAACAAATGAACAAGGGTCTGAAAGCACTTTATCTTCATGTTAAACACCATTTTCTAACATATTTTTTGTAGTACTTCAACAATGCAAAACATACAGGAACAGAATCACCAGAATTCATGAGGAAACAGTTCCATGAAATATTCAAAATATCCTCCATTAATATTGATATATGCATCGCCCTGCTGTCATATTGAGTCCTGGTTGGGCTTACGTACACTTGGAGTACTTTGTACGGTTTCACTGCTTTCGGCAATACAAGTATGTAGGCTTAAAGTATCTACTGGTGCTTTACATGTAAGAGCTTTCAAATTCCTCTAAAAATAAAAATGAAAAAACCTCTTGATTTTGGGTCTGGAGAATGTGGAAACCAGGTGAAAATACTCCTGATTAGGACACTGTAAATTTTGGAGCCAAAAGATTTAAGTAAAATTGAAAATAATAAAAATAATAATAACTGTAATAACCGTATGGCCATTGGCCTGGTGAATGTATTTTACTTGGACACCACATCAGTGACTTGTATGTCCCAGATTCTGTGGAACTCAGTGCACCTAGACAGTCACCCATCCAATTGCTAACCAGCCCAAATGTTGCTTACAGGTGATTTGGTGACAACGAATGTTTCCAATGTGACAAGGATGTAATATTGTGATGTCCAGAGCAAGAACCATAGATTGATCATCAGTTCCCTTCGGTTTTGTTAAAGATGTTTCTTATTAATTGTATAAATAATTAATAAGAAACATCTTAATAATTAATGATGAACATATTGATAGTTTATAAGCAACATATTGATAGTTTATAAGCAACATATTGATAGTTTATAAGCAACATATTGATAGTTTATAAGCAACATATTGATAGTTTATAAGCAACATATTGATAGTTTATAAGCAACATATTGATAGTTTATAAGCAACATATTGATAGTTTATAAGCAACATATTGATAGTTTATAAGCAACATATTGATAGTTTATAAGCAACATATTGATAGTTTATAAGCAACATATTGATAGTTTATAAGCAACATATTGATAGTTTATAAGCAACATATTGATAGTTTATAAGCAACATATTGATAGTTTATAAGCAACGTATTGATAGTTTATAAGCAACGTATTGATAGTTTATAAGCAACGTATTGATAGTTTATAAGCAACGTATTGATAGTTTATAAGCAACGTATTGATAGTTTATAAGCAACATCGTGATTGTTTATAAGCAACATCGTGATTGTTTATAAGCAACATCGTGATAGTTTATAAGCAACATCGTGATAGTTTATAAGCAACATCGTGATAGTTTTTTAAGCAACTACGTGATAGTTTTTTAAGCAACATCGTGATAGTTTTTTAAGCAACATCGTGATAGTTTTTTAAGCAACATCGTGATAGTTTTTTAAGCAACATCGTGATAGTTTTTTAAGCAACATCGTGATAGTTTTTTAAGCAACATCGTGATAGTTTTTAAGCAACATCGTGATAGTTTATAAGCAACATCATGATAGTTTATAAGCAACATCATGATAGTTAATTAGAAACAACTTTAATAAAATTGAAGGAACAGATGCCCAATTTACGGAGTGTAATTGATCTCTATTGTTCTCTTGCTCTGGGTCTCATAGTATTAATACTAATTTAATGAAGATTTGTATATGCTCCCAGTAGGTTCAGTCAACACACAAATATTACAAAACTAAAATGAGAATCTGTTGAGATGGCAATGTTCTTTTATGAAACACGTCTGAGAAAATTTAGAGTACTGACATTTGTAGCTGGTTGCAGAATGATTTTACTGCCACCAATGTATGTTTTGTATTAAGGACCACAAAGATGAGAAAAATTATGGCTTGTACGGAGGCATAAAGATAGTTATTTTTTCCCACACTCCATTTGTGAGTGAAGCAGAAGAAGAAGTGACCAGTAGTGGTGCAACATACCTTCCTGCATGCATTGTATGATGGCTTGTCGAGTATGTATGTAGATGTGTGTTTAGAAATATTAAAAACAAGCACATAGAGTAAAAAAGTAAAAAAATGATGACACCTCTTCAGAAACTAAGTTAATTAACCTTGAGGTGCGTAATTCTTACTAAACTTGGACATACTATTAAACATCAGGATTAAAGTAAGACGTAAAGACTAAGGGTCAATTCATAGAAGTAAACCTCTTCTGTACATGTAGCCTTCCACGAGTCACAATGATCATAATAAAACATTAAAGTACTTCAGATTTCATAATAGTAGTAATTATAAATACATAGACATTAATAAAGAGAGTACATGAACACCTGAAAGTGATCTAGCTAATTAAGTCAGTATTTAAAACTACTTTAAATCACAATAAATTATCATCTCAGAAGCGATACAAAACAAAAGAAGAGCTTAAAGTTGAGAGATCTACATATGCACCAAATTATTGCAAACAAAATGCGTATGAAATCAGTAAGCAAAAATTTACACAAAATATTTTATTTATTTTTATTTATGTACGCATCAAGTTACATGGGACCAAATTGACGAGCAAATCTCCAAGGTCATGGAACATGTCAGTACATGAAATTACAACATAAAAGTAATAACAGATAAAAATAAATGTTTATGAACCCAAAAAAAGTCAGTCCATAAGTTTAAGTAAACGCAATCAACAGTACAACGAGAATCAGCTTAATTTTTCAAGGAACTCCTCTACAGAATAGGAATAGTGACCCATGAGGAAACTCATTAGTTTCAATTTAAAAACACTTGGATTACTGCTAAGATTTTTGAATTCGAGTTGTAGCTTATTGAAAATGGATGCAGCAGTATACAGCACACCTTTCTGCACAAGACTTAACGAAGCCCGATCCAAATGCAGGTTTGATTTCTGTCTAGTATTAATTGAGTGAAAGCTGCTTATTCTTGGGAATAAGCTAATATTGTTAACAAGAAATGATAATAAGGAATATATTTATTTAGAGGGCAGTGTCAAAATATGCAGACTCATGAACGGGGGTCACTTGGAGGTTCACGAACTTATACCACTTATTGTCCGAACCACCCATTTCTGAGCCAAAAATATCCTTTTAGAATGGGAAGAGTTACCCCAGAATATACCACCATACGACATACGTGAATGAAAATAAGCAAAGTAGACAAATTTTCATGCCAAACGATCACTCACTTCAGATAGTAAAAAAGGCAGCGTTAAGTCTTTGAACAAGATCCTGAATGTGGGCTTTCCATGACAGCTTACTATCTATCTGAACACCTAGAAATTTGAACCGTTCAATTTCACGAATCATATGCCCATTCTGTGAAATTAAAGTGTCAGGTTTTGTTGAATTGTGTGTTAGACACTGTAAAAACTGAGTCTTACTGTGATTTAGCATTAGTTTATTTTCTACAAGCCATGAACTTAGGTCATGAACTGCACTGTTTGAAACCGAGCCAATGTTGCACACAACATCCTTTACTACCAAGCTAGTGTCCTCAGCAAACAGAAATATTTTAGAGTTACCCACAATACTAGAGGGCATATCATTTATACAAATAATGGAGTGGCTCCAACATTGATTCCTGGGGCACCCGCCACCCCCCCCCCACCCCCCCCCCACCCCACCCCTAAACACACACACACACACACACACACACACACACACACACACACACACACACACACGCACGCACGCACGCACGCGCGCGCGCACACACACACACACACACACACACATACATTTGACTGTACCCCACTCAGACCCCCCTCCCTTCCCCCCCTGCGGGTCCGGGGTAAGAATAGGTCCGAGGTATTCCTGCCTGTCGTAAGAGGCGACTAAAAGGAGTTTCAACCATTTCGGCATTCCATGTGATGGTCCCCCTTGGAGTTTGACCTCCTTTTTTCAAAATTCTACAGAAGTACGAGCCTTTTGGGGAAGGACGCCTTACGTGGTGTATCACTGGTCCTCAGTGCACTAAGACCCTGGCACTCAGCATTGTAACGGCATTGTAACCACACCCACTATTCCTCCAATTGGGCCTAAACGCCTGATGGGTTGCACACGTTACGCCCATAGTGCATCCCCATCTGCACCTACGATCATGATGGACTTTCCATGGCACCCGAAATCCAGCACGGTAGCCAGCCCATTGTGGTGGGGTCGTCACGTACCCTCTAGGTTGTAGCCCCCTGACAACACGGATCGTACTGCCGATACCTGAGCTGCACCCTCCCCACGTTGGCCAAGGAGTAGATGCCCGTCTCCTTGGGGCATCAGGACTCCCGGCAACGGTCATCCTGCATCCTGCCAGGTGGCCCTTGCTGAGGCTGGGTGGCGCCCGTGGGGAGAGCCCCTGGTCGGAGTGGGTGGTATCGGGGCGGACGTTTCACAGATGAAACGTCAACATTTATCAGGTCACTCTGCGGCCGAATCTTTTAAAAAGAAAGGTACTGTCTCTGGTTCTGGTTCTCCTGCCCTTTCCCCCTTGGACACTCCCTGGGAGGAAGGACAGGCCCGCCGGCTTGGGGCGAAGTACTTACCCCTCTATTTAGTCTGTTGTCGGACCGATGGGGGGACGTTCGCCACCTCGAAGCCCATGTTCTTTGTCCAGCACATGGAGGACATCTTCGGGGAAATCGAGGCTCTCAGTAAAATGCATTTGGGGTCCGTTCTTATAAAGACCACCTCCGCCACACAGTCGGCGGCGCTCTAGGCGTGCGACCGACTAGAGGACATCCCAGTGTCCATTGTCCCGCATCTGGCACTGAATAGGACACAGGGGATTATTTTTCATCGGGACCTCCTGCTGCAATCTGATGAGGAGCTCAGGGCCAACCTGGAGCGCCGAGGCGTGCATTTCGTCCGGCGAGTTCAGCGCGGCCCCAAACACCGTCGCATCGACACCGGAGCCTTTATCCTGGCCTTCGAGGGGGACGTTCTCCCGGAGAAGGTAAAGGTTACGTGCTACCGGTGCGACGTGCGACTTTACGTCCCGCCTCCTATGCGCTGCTTTCGGTGTTTGCGCTTTGGGCACATGTCGTCACGGTGTCAGGCTGAGCCCCTTTGTGGCGATTGTGGACGTCCTCTTCGTGAGGAACATACATGCACCCCACCACCTCGGTGCGTCAATTGTCCTGGCATCCACTCTCCTAGATCTTTATAGACTGCCCCGCGTATCAGAAGGAGAAGAAGATTCAAGAATTAAAAACTTTGGATTGTCTCTCTTATTCTGAGGCCAGGAAGAAGTATGACCGCCTCCATCCCGTGACGTTGACAACTTCGTTTGCTTCAGTCGTGTTCACTCCTTCCACAGTATCCTCACCCCTATCCTGTCCCCCCTCCACCTCCTCATCCCATCCGGGGTCTATGCCTCCGCCTCCCAAATCCCTCCCTTCCAAATCCTCCTCCCTCGCAGCCCCTGCCCCCTCTGCCCCAGGGGCCACCCTTCCTCCTCCTCCCCCTCAGGCGTCCATTGGGAAAACGTTCCGGACCCCGGCTTACGAGGTCCGGCGTTTCAAAACGGACCCCGTGCGTGAGGACCTTCTTCGGGTCCAGCCCACCATCCCCGTGCCTCATCGGACTTCCAAGAAGGCCTCCAAGAAGAAGTCTTTATACCCCTCTCCACCCCGGCGCGTTTCGTCTGACGCTCCATCCGCGAGTCGCTGCTCCCGGCCGTCCTCAGTTTCGCCGGGACGCTCTGCTGCCAGGCGCTCAGCTGGCCTCTCGTCGGCGGATGATGCTGCCCCTCCTACGCAACCCGGGAAAGCGGCCGCAGCTGGCGACGACTCGATGGAACAGGATCCGCCTCCCGCCGGTTGTAGCGTTGTTCCCTCGAAACCTGGCCCTCCGCGGCCGTCGAGGTGACCAGCTCTTCACCCGTTTCGTTCCCCCCTTTTGTCTGACTAGCGATGGCTTTGTTGCATTGGAACATCAGAGGTATTCGATCTAATCGGGAGGAATTACAACTGCTCCTCCGCCTGCACTGTCCGCTCGTCCTTGGTCTCCAGGAAACCAAGTTGCGCCCAACTGACCTTATTGCTTTTACCCACTATACCTCGGAGCGGTCTGACCTCACCCCTGCGGACGGTATTCCAGCTCATGGTGGGGTCATGTTGCTCGTTCGGGACGATGTCTATTACCGTCCCATCCCATTGACCACCCCACTCCAAGCAATAGCTGTCCGTATTACTCTTTCTGCCTTTACTTTTTCTGTTTGTACCGTCTACACTCCATCGTCATCCGCAGTTAGTCGGGCTGACATGATGCACCTGATTGTTCAGCTTCCTCCGCCATTTTTATTGTTTGGCGACTTCAATGCCCATCATCCCCTTTGGGGCTCTCCTGCATCCTGTCAGAGAGGTTCCCTCTTGGCAGATGTCTTCAACCATCTCAATCTTGTCTGCCTCAATACTGGCGCCCCGACTTTCCTCTCGGACTCCACTCATACCTACTCCCGCTTGGACCTCTCGATCTGTTCTACCACTCTTGCCCGTCGGTTCGAGTGGTATGTCCTTTCTGACACCTATTCGAGCGACCACTTCCCCTGTGTCGTTCGTCTCCTACACCACACCCCATCCCCACGTCCTTCGAGCTGGAACATACCGAAAGCTGACTGGGGACTTTACTCCTCCCTGGTGACCTTTCTGGACCACGATTTTCTCACTTGCGGCAGTCAGGTCAAATACCTCACGGCTGTTATCATCAATGCTGCCGAACGTTCCATTCCTCGTACTAACTCTTCTTCACATCGCGTTTCCGTCCCCTGGTGGAATGAGGCTTGTAGAGACGCTATCCGTGCTCGACGATGTGCTTTACGCACCTTTCGCCGCCATCCTACGTTGGCGAATTGTATTGGATACAAATGACTCGGAGCGCAATGCCGTAGAGTCATCAAAGACAGCAAAAAAGCTTGTTGGGCCTCTTTCACCAGCTCCTTTAACAGTTTTACTCCCTCTTCTGTCGTCTGGGGTGGCCTGCGCCGGCTGTCGGGCATTAAGGCCCACTCCTCGGTACCTGGCCTGACTTCAGGTAATGAGTTCCTTGTTGATCCTGTGGATGTCTCCAACGCCTTCGGCCGCTTTTTCGCGGAGGTTTCAAGCTCCGCCCATTACCACCCTGCCTTCCCAGGAAAGAGGCAGAAGAGGCTCGGCGACCTTCCTTCCATTCGCTGAATCTGGAAAATTATAATGCCCCCTTTACTATGCGGGAACTCGAATGTGCACTTGCACTGTCCCAGTCCTCTGCTCCGGAGCCAGATGCCATTCACGTTCAGATTCTGGCACACCTTTCTCTGGCAGGCAAAAGCTTCCTTCTTCGTACCTACAATCGCGTCTGGACTGAAGGTCAAGTCCCCATGCATTGGCGTGATGCCGTCGTTGTTCCTATACCCAAACCCGGGAAGGATAGACACCTTCCTTCTAGTTACCGCGCCATTTCTCTTACAAATTGTGTCTGTAAGGTAATGGAGCGCGTGGTTAACGCTCGGTTAGTTTGGATTCTTGAATCTCGACAGCTACTTACCAATGTTCAATGCGGCTTTCGTCGCCGCCGCTCCGCTGTTGACCACCTTGTGACCTTGTCGACATTCATCATGAACAACTTTTTGCAAAAGCGCCAAATGGTAGCCGTGTTCTTCGATTTGGAGAAGGCTTATGATACCTGTTGGAGAGGAGGTATCCTCCGCACTATGCACAGGTGGGGTCTACGCGATCGCCTGCCCCTTTTTATTGATTCCTTTTTAACAGACCGAATGTTTAGGATACGTGTATGTTCCGTCTTGTCCGACGTCTTTCTCCAGGAGAACGGAGTGCCTGAGGGCTCCGTCTTGAGCGTAGCCCTTTTTGCCATAACGATCAATCCTATTATGGATTGCATTCCACCTAATGTCTCAGGCTCTCTTTTTGTCGATGACTTCGCGATCTACTGCAGTGCCCAGAGAACATGCCTCCTGGAGCGCTGCCTTCAGCGTTGTCTAGACAGCCTATACTCATGGAGTGTTGCAAATGGCTTCCGGTTCTCTGAAGAGAAGACGGTTTGCATCAACTTTTGGCGATATAAAGCGTTCCTTCCGCCATCCTTACATCTCGGTCCCGTTGTTCTCCCATTCGTGGAAACAACTAAGTTTCTAGGGCTCACACTGGACAGGAAACTTTGTTGGTCTCCACACGTCTCTTATTTGGCTGCCTGTTGTACACGTTCCCTTAATGTCCTCAGAGTTCTTAGTGGTTCATCTTGGGGAGCGGACTGCACTGTCCTGCTTCGCTTGTATCGGTCCATAGTCCGATCGAAGCTGGATTATGGCAGCCTCATCTGCTCGGCCATCCCTCTTACACCGTCTCAACTCCATCCACCATAGGGGGTTACGTCTTGCGACCGGAGCCTTCTACACTAGACCCGTTGAGAGTCTTTATGCTGAAGCTGCCGAATTACCATTGACCTACCGGCGCGACGTACTGCTTTGTCGGTATGCCTGCCGGCTGTTGTCAATGCCTGACCACCCCTCTTATCAGTCCTTCTTCGCCGATTCTCTCGACCGTCAGTATGGGTTTTATGTGTCTGCCCTGCTGCCCCCTGGAGTCAGCTTTCGTCGCCTGCTTCGACAATTGGATTTTGCCCTCCCTACCACCTTCAGAGAGGGTGAGAGCCTGACTCCACCTTGGCTCCAGGCTCCGGTTCATATTTATCTCGACCTCAGCTCACTCCCGAAGGAGGGTACTTGGGCTGCAGTGTATTGCTCATGGTTTGTCAAACTTCGTGCGCAACTTGCCAGTCACACTTGATGGCTCCAAAACTGACGATGGTGTCGGCTGTGCCTTTGTCGTCGGGGCTGTCACCTTTAAATACCGGCTCCTCGGCCGAGCTTTTTGCTCTCTATCAGGCCGTTCAGTATGCCCGCCGCCACCGCCATTCATCGTATGTACTCTGCTCTGATTCACTCAGTGCTCTTCAGAGCCTTGGAGCTCCATATCCGGTCCATCCCTTGGTGCAACGGATCCAGCAGTCCCTCCATTCTTTTGCTGATGGTGGCTCTCCTGTCAGCTTTCTGTGGGTTCCCGGCCATGTAGGAGTGCCTGGGAATGAGGCTGCTGATGCTGCAGCCAAGGCTGCAGTCCTCCTGCCTCGGCCAGCCTCCCATTGTGTCCCGTCATCTGATGTTAGTGGGGTTGTTTGTAAGAGGCTTGTGTTGTTGTGGTGGGATACTTGGTCCTCACTTCAAGGAAACAAGCTCTGGGCAGTAAAACCATTCCCAACTGCTTGGACAACCTCCTCCCGACCATCTCGGCGAGAAGAGGTCCTTCTGACCAGGTTGCATTGCCGGTTTAGCCACCGCTACCTGCTCTCCGGTGACCCAGCCCCGCAGTGCCCTTGTGGTCATGTATTAACAGTGCGCCATGTTTTATTGTCGTGTCCCCGTTTTAGTCAATCTCGTGTTGTCCTGTCTCTGCCATCTACTTTACAGGATATTTTAGCTGATGACGCTCGAGCAGCTGCTCGTGTTCTTCATTTTATTACTTTGACTGGCTTATCCAAAGACATCTAACTTGTTTACTTATTTTATCTGCATCTTTGTAAGAACTTTCTGGTGTCCCCCCCCCCCCCTTGAGTTTTACTAGATTCTATGTGCTGTAACAATTGTGACTGGGCGCTAATGACCTCAGTAGTTGAGCGCCCTTAAACCCCCCCCCCCCCCCCCAAAAAAAAAAAAAAAAAAAAGAAAAAACACTCAGACCCCACATCACAGCCATTCTCAATATTTGTGAATAATGACCTTTTGCTGTCTGCTGCTAAGGTAAGAAGTGAACCAATTGTGAGCTACTGCCTGTATTCTGTAGTGGTCCAAGTTCTGGAGCAATATTTTGTATCAACACCATCAAATGCCTTAGTTAAATCAAAATATATGCCTAGCGTTCGAAACCTTTTGTTTAATGCATTCAGTACCTTACAAAGAAAAGAGGATATAGCATTTTCAGTTGTTAAACAACTTCAAAAGCCAAACATTTGATAGGAAATCATGTGATATAAAATGATTAATTATACTTACATACACAACTTTTCAATAACTTTTGCAAGCACTGATGGCATAGAAATAGGTCTAAAATTATCACATTATCCCTTTCTCCCATTTTAGAAAGCAGCTTTACTACTGAGTACTTTAATCGTTCAGGAAACTGACCATTCCTAAGGGAAAAATTACAAATATGGCTAAATACAGGGCTAACATGTGCATCACAGTACTTTAATATTCTGTTAGGCACTCTGTCATAACCATGAGAGTCCTTAGTCTTCAGTGATTTAATTATTGACTCAATCTCCCTCTTGTCTGTGTCACAGAGGAGTATTTCAGACATCAATCTTGGAATGGCATTTACCAAGAAAGTTATATGGTTCCCTGTAGAAACTAAATTTTTATTTAATTCACCAGCAATGTTCAGAAAATGATTGTTAAATACTTTACGTATACTTGATGTTATCAGTAATAGAAATATTTTTACTGCAAACTGACTTTACATCGTAGATCTTGCGCTGCTGACCAGACACTTCCTTCACAACTGACCATATGGTTTTAATTTTATCCTGTGAATTAGCTATTATATTTGTGTACCACATACTCTTTGCCTTCCTAATAACACTTTTAAGCACCTTACAATACTGTTTGTAATGGGCTACTATAGACTGTGACTACTTCTAACATTTTAATATAATTCCCATTTTGTTCTACCTGATACCCTTAGCCCACTAGTCAACCATCTGGGGTGCCTGTTACTGCTAGTACCCCATTTAGAACATTCTAATGGAAGGCAACTCTCAAAGAGCATGAGAAATTTGTTAAGGAAAGCATTATATTTATCATCTGTGTTATTGGCACTATAAACATGCTGCCACTCTTGTTCCTTGACAAGGTTTAAAAAACTCGCTATTGCTGTTTGATTAACTTTCCTACATAATTTGTAATTAAATGTGAAATTTGTTTGAGTACTAAAGCCTTTTAGTGTTAAAATTTGTGCGTTGTGGTCTGAAAGGCCATTCACCCTCTTACTAACAGAAT
The DNA here is from genome assembly GCF_021461395.2 of Schistocerca americana. Classification (NCBI taxonomy): domain Eukaryota; kingdom Metazoa; phylum Arthropoda; class Insecta; order Orthoptera; family Acrididae; genus Schistocerca; species Schistocerca americana. The sequence continues at coordinate 124,755,485 of NC_060123.1, read as the reverse complement.
GCCCATCTAGTAATGAAGAATGAATAAAAATATTGCCGGCCGCGGTGGTCTAGCGGTTCAGGCGCTCAGTCCGGAACCGCGCGACTACTACGGTCGCAGGTTCGAATCCTGCCTCGGGCATGGACGTGTGTGATGTCCTTAGGTTAGTTAGGTTTAAGTAGTTCTAAGTTCTAGGGGACTGATGACCACAGACGTTAAGTCCCATAGTGCTCAGAGCCATTTTTTTTTTGAATAAAAATATTGTCTGTGGCTGTGCTGTTGTTCCCCTGCACCCTAGTTGGAAAAAACACAGTCTGTATCAGATCATATGAATTTATGAGATCTACCAACATCCTTTTTCTTACACTGTCATATACAAAATTTATATTGAAGTCACCACATGTAACTAATTTCTGGTAGCCTACTTCCTACAAAGTGAATCAAGAGCCCTCTCTAGCATGAGCAGAAATGCTCTGAAGTCAGAGTTAGGGGACCTACAAACAACAACAATTAGAAGTTTAGTTTCTCTAAGTTCAACTGTCCCTGCACAACATTCAAATATCTGTTCAGTGCAATGCTGTGATACATCTGTGGACTCAAATGGAATACTGTTTTTTATGTACAGCCAGCTAATCTGTATCCTGGTAAAGGAAGCTTCTGAATTGTCAAATTATTTAAGTGGTCCTCTGATATACCAACAATTTCAGAGTCAACATCTATAAGCAGTTCACTAACTTTATCTCTGATACCTCTTATATTTTGATGAAATATGCTAATTCCTTCTCTACTTGGAAATGTTACATCCTCTGAAGGTGAGCCCTTAGTTAGAGGGACTTCCTTTAAGCAGGTATACCTGTCAGCTGACTTCATTCTAAAAAAGGTGCAGCTTAACACCAACTACTACAGGAATTTTTCCATAAGTGGTCCCACCACCACCAGCACCACCACCACCCACCACCCACTACACTGTCACCTATAAGCTTCGCCAGCCTTCCCTTCCCATACCTATCGAGGTGCAGGCCTAGTGAATCCTGGTCTACTGATGGACCCAACTTGCACCATTGAGATGTGACCCATGCCCTCTGCCATCAGCGCCCTCCCCAGCCCCATGTTAACACGCCTAACAGCCGCATTAGGATGAGGCTGGTCATGACGCTGAAACAGTTGCACGAAATGCACATTAGTGCCACCAGTTTGAGTAGCTATCTTTACCAGGTCACCATCTACATCATATTTCCTATCCCTATCAAGACTGTTCCCTGCTCCACCCACAATCGCTACCTAATCCTCCTTCATAAAATTCCTACATAACTCCCCTATGCTGTCAGTCACTTGAGCCAACCCTGCACTAGGCTTCACAATGCTGGTGACCTGGTACTCATTCCCCAACACTTCCTGCAACTGCTGGCCCACATTTCTACCGTGCAAACTACCTAGCAGCAGAACCTCCTCCTTTCTGTTAGACTAGGCAACTGACTTTGGCCTCCTGACTGCTGTGTCTTATATAAGCAAAATTAAAATCAGTGTTATGTACCCATTCAAAAATGGTTACTGTTGCTGTCAATCCTTACAGCAACAGGTGAGTGAATAAGCACAGCCAAGGAGTGTGAGATTGATGCTTCAGTAGGGATTCTGTCTTCCTGCAGGTGTATCTGCGCTTCACAACCATTTCTCTCTTCTGCACCATAGGTGCACTAAAAATTGTGCATGTCACACTGGTGTCCTTGTCTGCATATGCTGTAGTTGCTCTCAATAGCCTTGCACTGCTGGAATTGTAAAAGTTTCTGAGGAGGCTCACTTTACTTTCATCTGCTTTTTATTACCCAAAAAAGTGTCAACACATATTCTAATTTTGTTCTTTCTGCTTGTCTTTCACTCCAAAATATTGCCACAAAAGCCTTCCACACTAGACAACCGAGTAACAGTTTTTTTCACCTCATATGCGGGACTCAACTTTCATTTCAGGTGTATGTCTCGTGTCGGCAGCTTTAACCCATTTAATATCAGAGGCAAAAAATAGTTCATACATATCTTGTCTTGATAAAACATCATTATTACTTAGCTAATTGTCATGATAATTTTTCCCATCAATCAGTAGGTGAAAATTATCTCCAGTGACAATCCTCGTCACACGTTTTCTACAGACTCAAATCTGTGAAATCTCATCTGATCTTTATATGGGTAACCATTTGTTCGAAGTAGTTGAGCTGTTCCAGTTTTTAGGCTTTTTGTTTGGCAATACTCTAGCACAATTACATGTACACCAGCTAAAGGCAAATTTCATCTTGAAAGTTAATGCCCCCCAGTTTGTCGATAACAACTCCATGGAAATGAACCACAAATTCAAAGTGCTGATCATATCCTGCCTGACCTATGATGCTGCACTGACAAATTGACAGCACCATCAGTACTAGACTTGTGAGACCCTGTCCACCACAGTGATATGTGATTAGCAACAGGAGCCCCACCAACGGTCTTTGAGAGAAGTAGATATCCCACAAGTAAGGGTTAGATGCCTGTAACTCATAATTATGCACTCATAATTTGTCAAATTTTAAACCCTTATGTTATTCATGCCGTCTGCTTAGGCAAATTCTGAGTCACATTTATGCATAGACTGCATATCCATGAACAGATCTCGCAGCCAAGTACTTCATCCGCTGCAGATTGATAGCCACTTACAGAGCATTGCATACATCAAAATTGTAATAACTAAAAACGTCCTGGTGTGCGCCGACTCCGTGGGCTGCCTACAGACAACAGATCAGTGCTGTCTCCAAAATGTTTTCGTCTGTTAACAACCACAGTCACATTCATTTGGAATGTGATCCACTTGGACATGCATCAAAATACCTGGAGCACCAGGCACTGAACCATGAGCATTATTTAATTTAATATTTAATAAGTTAATATTATAATTTAATTAGTCCAGTACTTCTTCATTCTCTCGGATCTCATCCTTCTTTCTTCATCGGACATTACCCTTCCTATTGTCTGTTTGTTGGTTCTCATTTGCAGTTTGGTTTGTTTGTGAGTTTCCTGGTTTTGTCAGTTTTGTTTCTTAGGTCTTCGAATGTAATCTGTAGCTCATCCATATCTTCCTTGATTTGTGTAATCCACTTAATGTTGCACTTACTATTCCACAATTTTTCTATTATCCTCCTGATGATCCTGTTCTCTGGTGTTCTGATTAGATGTCTGAAAAATGAAATTGTTTCTTCCTGATTGTACTCATTACCTGTTCTATTTCCTTGTAGACTGTTTCGTTTGTAGCTACTCTCCAGTGCCTGTCTTTCTGGTGTGATTTGTTGATGCAAGTTCTGATGATTCTTCTCTCTATTTTGAGTGTTTTGTCTATTTGTGCGGCATTGGTTGTTTTGGAGATGGTTAACTTGCTTATGTTGTTTCTGGTTGAGTGACTGTTTTGTAATGTTGTAATATTGTTGCTATTGACAGGCTCTTTATGTTGCAGGTGTTCTTGGTTATATATTGTGCTCTAGTCAATTCGTTTATTCTGCTATACCATGTTGGCTTTTCATTGAGGTTATATGTTATGATTTCTCCCAGATATTTAAATTTATCTACAATTTTGATTTCTTGGTTTCCTATGGCAATTTTGTTTATGAGTGGTGGGTCCATTAAAATGATGGCTGTTTTTTCAAAGGATATTCCAAGACCAATTTCCTATGCTATTTCCTGTAGTGAGATAACTTGTTGTTTGGTTTACTGAATACTGTTGGACAAGAGAGCAAGGTTATCATCAAATCCTAGACAATTTAAACTTATGTTGTCTTTGGGTCTTCCAATTTGGATGTTCTTTGGGTTAGTCTTGTACCATTCCCTCATTATGTACTCTAAAGCACAGTTGAACAGCAGGGGTTCCAAGTAATCTCCTTGTCTTAAACCTTTTTTTATGATGAATGGCTCAGAGAGTTCCCCCCTGAACTTTACTTTTGATACAGTGTTGGTTAAGGTGAGTTCTATCAATTTGATTAATTTTGTATGGAGCCTGAAATTTCTTAAGATTTTTAACATTGAAGGTCTATGGATAGAGTCATATGCTTTTTTAAAGTCCATGAAGGTTATTACAAGAGATTTATTTTGTTTCTTGTAATATGCTATGGCTAATTTTAAAGTGATGCTCTGTTCTTCACAGCTTCTCCAAGGTCTGAAGCCTCCTTGGTATTCACCTAATTCTTCCTCTAGTTGCTCTTTGATCCTCTTGTATGGGATTAATTATTAAATTCTGAAAGCTAGTATGTAGAATGAAGGCTGAGGATATTTAAAAGTGCCACGGAGGCATGACAGATTTTTCTTGTAGCCTCTCAGCAAAAAGCTTGCCATGAGGACCCACCACAGTGCAACTGTGATACCTTCCTGATGATAACCCATATTCTCACTGAGTGTACCTCCCTCCCCAATGTCAGGCAAGGCCTAAACCTATGTAATCCCTTGCCCCTGATATTCACAGATGATGTGATAGCTGCACAGCAAGTAAAGTGTTTTACATGCGACTGCAAATATACAACAAAATTTAATGTCATTTACTGTTTCGTTTTGGTTTCCAGGGTGGGCTTGGAGGGAGTGCCTTTCGCCACAGTTCTAGCATCAAGGGACTCCAGCTGCATTCCATACCAGACTGATACTTTATCTTCATAACCTAATAACCTGTTCAGTTAAAAGTATTACATTTTTTGCCCGATTTGAGAGAGAATAAATGTTGGTGCTATCGAGATTCGCCATATCATATACTGCATTGATCATGCTGTATAGTGGAGGTTGTTCCCCTCTCTGCAGATAGAAGATGAGCACTTGAAGATGGTGCTACTTCCATAGTGACATTCCACCATTCCCCTCTTTTTCCCCCTTAAACTACTGTCATTTCAAGTAATCTAAGTTGCCTCCCTTTAAAGTATCACGCCATTTGAGTTTAACTATGATAAGATGGTCAATGAGCCTGGAAGAGACCATTACCTTATCTCCTTTCACATTACCGTTAAGAGTTGACTTTCTTGATTAAGGAGCTCTGACAATCAAACTGTTTTATATCGTTAGATTCATAACCACCATCATCAAAAGAAGCCCTGAACTGAAACTACAACAAAACCAAAATTTAAACTGTGCTGTTTCCCCACAAGTTTAGCCTGACAATACACAAGAATAAAAATGATAAAACATTTATTTTATAATGGAAATAGTCTTTTGTTGCTCATTTTTAAATACTGTCTCTCGTTTGTGTTCCAGTTGTCTTATTTCAAGTATTGGTGCACACACTTTCCTCGAGGCTGAAATAGTGTTATGAAAGCTTACACTAACTGTAGTAAATGTAATTAGTAACCCCAGGCATCTGCACTCATAATATTCATATTCTTTTTTTTTATTTTTAGCTGTGGAAGGCTGGATTTTGTTTGTGACATCAGTTCATGAAGAAGCTCAAGAAGATGATGTACATGATAAATTTTCTGAATTTGGAGAAATAAAGAACATTCACTTGAACCTTGACAGGCGTACAGGATACCTGAAGGTGAGAGAAACCAAAAATTTAGATTAAATGTTTTTGATAGTAAGATGTTTCTTTTTTAAACTATGCATCTTGTTTTTTCATTTTTTGTTTTACTGTAAGAGAGCCATAATGGCCATATTTTGCATATAAGAGTGTGATAAAATTAAAATATCAACCACCAAAATGTTTCAGACTTGAAAAACAAATTTAATAATCCTATTATCTACCAAAATAAACTAGGAAGTGGAGAAATAAGTGTTGGGCTTTACCTGTGTCAGCACCAGGTAAATACAGAAATACAAATGTTAAATTTTGAACAATGGAAAATCCAGGATGGAATGTAACAATACCAGAGAAGGAAAGTTGCTACTCACCATATAGCAGAGATGCTGAGTCGCGATAGGCACAATAAAAAGATTCACACAATCATAGCTTTTGGCCACTAAGTCCTTTGATAAAATAAACTTATATGAGCTAAATCACTGTTTAATTAAACAATAATAAAATAAACTTTCATTTTATCTCTCTGATGCTGCGTCCTGAAGTGTTACCACACAGTAACGACTAGAGACTGGATTATATGCATTTGCATTTGCATGTTGTTTATGCGTTTGCATATTTGGCTCCTTTTCACCAGTTATTGCATATTTTAACTACAAATTGGTGATAATACATATTTTCACTCTATGTTTACAATATTTTAAAAATTTAGACAGGCAGTCTCTAGATCGATCTAGTTTCAATGTCTCACAGATTGACCGCGACCTAGAACTGTGTGCAATCACTGTCTAGCGAAATCATGCGGAACAGGAACAGGCAGACAGTCAGTGCTCCTGCATCCATGCCCCTGGTTAATACCCTCCACAGGCAGACAGTCAGTGCTCCTGCACCCATGCCCCTGGTTAATACCCTCCACTGTCATACCGTACACGTCGGTAACAATTAAATTAAACTACGCAGGCTTCTAGTCGTACATCCATTGTTTCAGTTTAGCTTTCTATTTACTTGTACACAGTCAAATGTGTTTACTGCGTGTAGTGTGTAACTTGTTGTGCACCATGCCACCTGAAAAAAAAGAAACGTCATTTCGTGAATAGCTGACCATCCTGGAACATTTACATATGATGAAATTGTTTTATATTGTTGAGTTTGCGAAAAAAATGTTTCACACAAAAAAAGTTTCAAATAGACCAACATATCAAGGCAAGCCTTCATATCACAGGAATGCAGAAGAAAGGGCCACGACAACAACTTCTGACAATGGCAAGTTGAAGTAGCAGGGATTTGTCCAAAGGTAACCAAGAAAGTCGGTTTAACATGGATCTATGTGAAGCATTCATTGGGAGTAATATCCCTCTTCACAAACTTTCAGACCCTATGCTAAAAGGCTTTCTGCACAAATATTGCTTAAATCAGAATGTACCAGATGAATCAACATTGCATAAAAATTACATAACTAACAATTTACATAGCTGTTCTGGAAGAAACAGGCAGTGAAGGAGTTTCATCTGGATTTCAGTTAAGAAACTACAGTCACTTTTGGTGGTTACATTGCAAATTTAATTGTTGGTGCTTTAAAAAGAAGAGCTTGCAAAGGACTTGAAAAAGTAAATCATTCTATGATCGCCAGATTTTTGAATGAGAATCATTCATTGGGAGTAATATCCCTCTTCACAAACTTTCAGACCCTATGCTAAAAGGCTTTCTGCACAAATATTGCTTAAATCAGAATGTACCAGAATCTTCTGCAGATGAAAGGGTGTTTATGTTTATTTCAGATGCTGCTCCCTATATAATCAAAGCAAGGAAAGCCCTCCAGTATTTTATCCCAATTTGATTCATGTGACTTGCTTTCCTCATGGAGTACATGGCCATGCTGAAGAAGTACGTTCCACGTTTGTGAATGTAAATAAACTGATTTCATTCACAAAGAAAGTGTTTCAAAAGGCTCCTGTTCACATTAAGACCTACAAAGAAAAACTATTAAATTTGCCTTTACCTCCCGAACCAGTGGTAACTCATTGGAGTACGTGGGTCGAAGCTGTGTTGTTTTACAAGGAACATTTCGAGTCCATTAGAGAGGTACTAAACTGTTTTGATAGTGCAGAGGCTTTGGCAGTTTGCCAGTGCAAGGAAGCTTTTAATGATTCTGGTATTAGAAAAGACATTGCTGCGATTAGCACTCATTTTTCCCATGCACCTGCAAGTATTAAAAAGCTTGAAACTCAAGGTTTGGCTTTGAATAAATCTATACAGTCAATGAATAAAATTATTGTTGTGAACTCCTCACTGCTGGAGATATTCCCAAGGAAACTTAAAGAAAAGATTGAAACTATTCTGTAATTTGAAATTGTTTGTGAATCTTGCTACAAGTAAAAAGATATACCTTGTGTGCCTACATTTATTTGCATTACCAATCAAGGCATTGCTACCCATTTTATTCAGTCCACTTACCATGGTACTCATAGTTTAGCTGCAGCTTATATGAAAGTCTAACGCTTTTGTATCTCTGTTAATATATCTTAATTTACTGCAGCAAATGCTAGTATGATTGCATAAAAGAAAATTATCTTCTGGAAAAAATACATTGCTACTGAGTCACAGAAAGGAAAGACAAAAATGGCTGCTATAATATTAAAGCTTTTGGACAAAGTCTTTTTTCCAAAATGAAGAACATGTGCGCACACTTTTACAAAACCACAGTCAGTCTTGTAAAATTTGTGGTATGGTGGATGTGTGTACTTTAAGAGTTTCAGTAGATCATTTTTTCCAATGTAATAACATGCATGTGGGGGTACAAGAGTGGTGGTGTTTCCATAAGTTCGCTCGGACAGCAACATTTTATCTTTATTGAATGACAGTCACTGGAGTCTCTAGTTAGAAATCATAGAAAGTTGTGAACAATTGTGGTTAGTGAGCTGCCTTTACAAAGACTGGCATGTCTCTGATAAAAACTTCTTGCCCCTTTCTCTTTCAGCAAATGTTGACAAGAACAGAACATGATGTTGTCCATGTTTGTGGAAATGTGGCTGTTTCTTCTTTGTAGATGCAATGACTCTGATACATACACATTAGGATGGTACTGTTTTATCTTTCCAATAATAGCAGAGTCACTTTTCTGAGAATTGAAATTGTGTTGTAGAACAAAGGGCTTTTATTTACAGACCTAAAATCTGACAATGTTTGCAATATATAGGATAGCATCAACATTTTTAAATTTTGATTTAGACTCCCCACGGTAGTCACTGTAATATGTTTTGCTGTTGTGGGTAGATTCACCAATGGATGTGTCATAATACATGAATTCATATCTTGCAGGGCCCTTCAATCAATGTTTTCACTCTGATGTACATGTAGCCAACGTCGTGTACTTCATCATGTATTCCCAAATTGTAGATCTGTAATTGTCTCTTGTAACATATTGCTCCCATTTATAACACTGGTGTGAGTGACATTTTCTGCAGCATGAATGCCAATACGGCTGTTGTTCATGGCTTCATTTTGCCATTTCAGTACCTGTTTTCAAAGAATAACGTGGAACTGTGCCCATGCAGCTTGATGCTCATTACCTTATGCAGCTTGTTCTGTGTCACCATAAATGCTGCAGCATTTGCATCACAGGTTTGCAGGTATCTTAGAATCCGATGGAAATGTAAATCTCATACATATTGAACACGTGGTGGCATAGAGACCTACTAATGTGTGTTCGTCATTGGAAGAATTTGTTTCTTATAAGTGCAATTTTATTGTCATATTCATGTCAGATGGTAAATACACTGAAGTGAAGTGACATAATCATGGGATAACGATATATAGGTATACAGATGGTTGTAGTATCACTTACACAAGGTATGAATGGGCAGTACATTGGTGGTGCTGTCACTTCTCTACACAGGTGATCCATGTCAGAAGGTTTCCGACGTGATTGTAGTGCACGATGGGAATTAACAGACTCTGAATGTGGAATGGTAGTTGGAGGTAGACATATGGGACACTCCATTTCAGAAATCACTAGGGAATTCAATAATCTGAGAGTCACTCTTTCAAGAGGGTGCCGAGACTACCAAATTTGGGGCATTACCTTTCATCACGGACAACACAGTGATTGAAGGCTTTCACTTAAGGGGCTCCGGAAAGGCTCAAAATCATGAAAAGTTCAATTTTTACTTGTTTGCGTTTTCTGAATCTGCAGACTATTACCTTTTAATAGATATATAATTTATTCAATTCCGGAAGACTACAACTATTTTTAAATTTTTTTTTGAAATGTGTTCTACATGGGCGTGACCCACTGTGGCACTGTTAAACTGCTGTCAAATGGTGTTATTATTAACGTCCATGTTCATCAGGTACATTTTAGTGATGTGAGATAAAGTATGTGTTGTGGCTAACCTGTGATGGTTCAATATATATCGCTGGTGTGATTGTCGTTTGTTTCATGTTTATTTACTCTGTCATTATCTCGAAAATATTCGTAATTAATTCTGTTTCTTGAGTCTCTGTTTTGTTGAAGTATAATAATGAGTAAAAGTAAAGTTATTCGAAATCCTCTGAAGGCTTTTAAGAAAAGGAGAAATGTTGGAAAGCCATAGGTATGTGTTATTACTGTAAACAATAAAGACGATAACCAAGTGAGTGAACCTAACCTCTCAAGTACACCTGCCCATAGCAGTCAAAGTGGGAAAGAAAATACTTCACAGAAGAAGCTTGGTTCAATGAGTGAAAACTATGAATGTTTTATGGGCGAATCGGATGTGAATGAAATATTTGATATGTCGGTTCTCAAAGGAATTTTTTCAAACTGTGTAAGATGTATTCATTGTAGTGAAGTTGGTCTGGAACTCTCCATAATAAAGCACGTAGGACTTGCTAGTGAAATACAACTGAAATGTGATAAGTGTTCATACATGACCACCTTTTGGAACAGTGTTGCAGTAACTGCAACTGAAGAAAATGGTAGCAAAATCTAAATGAAGATAGGTTCTAACATGGTACGAGCGATGCTTGCTTTAGACAAGGAACGCCTTCGGGCTGCAGACAAGGCTGTAAAGAGTCTAGAAATACAAGCAAGAGTAAACAGGAGGAGGAACAAGAGGAAGCTGGAGGAGGAGTTTGCAGAGGATGAAGATAATCCATCCTATGGACCTGGAATGCACTAAAAAGTTAATCCAATCTTTGTCGCTCGATTCCCAAAACTTTTATTTTCTCATACTAATTACATGTTTCCTAAGGATCTTCCAAACATATTTGTTTCAAACTTTCAGTAAATGTTACACAGTACCTTCTGCGTAATTTAACACAGCCTTTTTCCAAATAACTGTATATTTTTGAATATATAAATAAAAAATTGCAAAAAAATGTTGTGAATTTTCATTGCAATTGAAAAAAAAATCATCTTTAATAACTGAACTAAAATTTTGTAAAATCCCTGTGTTAAGTTGTAGCCCATATTCCTATAAATAATCTGTAAAAAGTTCAACTTCCTACCTCAAATACTTTGTGAGGAAAGATGTAATTTATAAGCGTTATTTTAACATTGCAAGTATAGGGCGTTCCGGAGCCCCTTAATGACTGAGAGGAGCGGCATCTGCAGAGGGTTATCAGTGCTAACAGACAAGCAACAGTGCATGAAATAACTGCAGAAATCAATGTGGGATGTACAGTGAATATGTCTGTCAGAACAGTGTGGCAAAATTTGGCATTAATGAACTATGACAGCAGATGAGCAACTCGAATGCCTTTGCTAACAGCACAACATAGCCCTCAGCACCTCTTCTGCAGTCATGACTATATCGTTTGGACACTAGATGAGTGCCAGATAAGTCCCAATCACAGCTGTTAAAACCTGATGGTAGGGTTCAAGAGTGGTGCAGACCACATGAAGCTGTGAACTCAAGTTGTCAACAAGGCTCTGTGCAAGCTGGTGGTGGCTCCATAATGGAGTGGGCTGTGTTTACGTCCAATGGGCTGGGTCCTCTGGTCAAACTGAACCAATTGTTGATTGAAAATGGTTATGTTTGGCTCAATATTTCTGAAAGAGACTTCCAGTGCTTTTTTTGAGTCCATACCATCTCTAGTTGCTGCACTATGCTGTGCAAAAAAAGAAGGTCTGACACAATGTTAGGAGGTATCCCATAACTTTTGTCATCTCAGCATTTTTTATATTTACATTAAAAAGGAAGAACAAGGAAGGTCATTAAGGATGGAACACAACCTCAGTTTGAGGGAAGGATGGGGGAAGAAAATCGGTTGTACCTTTTGAAAGAGCCATCCAGGCATTTGCCTTAAACAATTTAGGGAAACTGAGGAAAGTTTAACTCAGGGCTTGAACTGCTGTCCTTCCAAATGCAAATCCAGTGTCTCACTACCTCACCACTGCTTTCAGTCCCTGTCCATATTGTCCTTCTGACTGATGTGTGAATCTTATGTTGAAGAAGTAAGTAAATTTCAAAGTCATTTCCTCTCTACTTCTTGGAGTTTTGTGTAGTCCATGCTTTCCTCAAATATCAGAAGCAGGCAGTTTACTTGCTTGCTTTTGTTGTAACACCAAATCAATTATTCCATCTGGAATGCACAATGTTTCACTTTCACTTCATACAAACAACATGCGCTTTGCCGCTAGCTTCTTGTAATGTTTTTCTCCAGTTATGTTTTGATTCCATTGCCTTATTACAATGTCTTCAAATAGAGTTTACTGTGCCTGATCCCACGATGAAAGTATTTTTCGTGACTAGTCCATACTGTAAAATTTACTGTATATGTCTCATGATCTTTCCAATATACCAGGTTGTTATAATCCTTATAACAGCCGCATGCTTTAAGTGTTATTTCTTGGGCCTTAATTGGTTTTCCTCGTACAGATATGTACACCTGCTGTCATTTATAAAGTTTTTCATAATAGCTTTTTTATGTCTTCTGGGATCTCTCTTCTGCTTTTGTCCGCAGTGAGACAGTCTCATAATCTGGACACACACACACACACACACACACACACACGCACACACACACACACACACACACACACACACACACACTTTTACACATATCAGTAGTGTCACATACATTGAAGTGCTACTTGGTTAAAATCATACCTCAGTCAGTAGAGCATATGCATGTGAAAGGCAAAAAATTTGGGTTTTAGGCTGTCAGGAATTTTCTAATCACTTTACATGTTTTTCAGTCAGTTGTCTTTCGAAGTTGCATCATTGCAACAAACTAACTTAGCTGTTTCATCACTGGAAGTACATTTGCGTGTTTGGTACATCCTATCATTGTCACAAGAAGCAGAAATGTCAAAGGTTAACTAACATTGTTCACAGAGGTTCTTTTAGTGCCACATTTGCTCGATTGTGACAGTATTATAGAGGCACAGTACGGCTGTTGTCATTCATGGCACACGTAGACAAGGGTGTTGCCTTCCAGCTCTGTTCCCTATCTCAAAATAAGCCACAGAGGCACTTAATCACCTGTGGCACTGAGCTACGCAGTTAACAAAATTGTGAAACAAGACAGTATAGGAACATAGTTCTTTTAAGTGTTAATCCTGTGCTGTATGCTCCAATACCTAGTGGGAGTAATTTTCTTCTCTTGAATTTCCACAGCTTAGACTTTTGCTTCATTGCATTAGCACCTCATTGATGTGGTGCCACTTTGTAGCCATTTATTCATTGCAGTTATTCAAGAGTTCCAATGGTTGTTCTCCACTTTTAACACAGACACACTAATTTTATTACCATTCTTCAGTAAATGGATAGCAGCCATCAATAGACATTACATTGATGTCAAAGCATGCTTCTTTTAGTGGCAGTAAATCATGAACCTATTGAGTGTGGGTGATCTATTTTTGTATTGTTTTACAGTTTAAAAGTAAGCATAAAAATTCTCTAAAATAGGGTGAACAATACCAGTGGTGTGAAGGAAACAAAAATTTTTCTAAAGTTTGATGTTGTATGTATTTATTGGATGTGTTTGTTTGTTGTTGTTGGGGGCACTGGAAACTGGATTCATAGGAAGCCAAATGTGTACTAAAGTTTTGTTTGTTTTTACCCAGCTGTTGCTATTCGCATCATTTTTACTGCATCTTGTCCCTCACTGAAAAATCACAAAAACAGCTTCTTATGAAATGTGTGTATGCAAATGAACTAGAATGACCTGAACTGGTTTACTATGTGCAGTAAGTTTTTTAAAATACTGTACTAATTCATAATTGTATAGCTGTAATTTTAGCTATTTCTGGTACTGTCATTAGTTACCTCTAAGTTTACTTAATCTACTACGTAAGGTTTCCTGCTAAAGGATGTGGTGATTTTGTATTTATTTATTTTAAAAAAGTTTAGTTAACTGTTCTTGAATTTCAGGGCTATGCATTAGTGGAATATGAAACTTTCAAGGAAGCACAAGCAGCAAGAGAATCTCTTAATGGCACCGAGTTTCTTGGACAACAGATAGGTGTAGATTGGTGTTTTGTTAAAGGGCCAAAGCGGTAAGTGTTTCTCGTATCCCAGTTAATTTTTTACTATTTTTTCCCCACATTCAAATAGCAAATAGTTGGTACTAAGCCCTCTTGCAAAATCGAGAAGTACTTTCCTTTTTCTGCTGAAGTTTTTATATTTACTTATTTTATGTAATGTATTGTTCTTCAAGTAATTAGGCTCCTACACTTCCTTGGTGTTTACACCACAGACTGGTGCACAAAAGTGCACTTTCAAATATTGCAATTAGCTGACATTGTCATGATGCATTGTTATTTTGCTCCAACTAAGAATGCGTATGTATGAAACAGTTGAAAATCCAGGATGGAATGTAACAGTATTATGAAAAGGATACTTGCTACTCACCATACGGCGGAGATGCTGAGTCACAGATAGCCTCTACAAAAAGACTGCCAGAAAGTGAGCTTTAGGCCAACGAGGCCTTCATTGGAAACAGACAATATACACTTGCGTGTACTCACACAAACATAACTCAAACTTATATGACCACAGTCTCTGGCTGCTGAGGCCAGACTCCCCAGACAATGTGGTGTCGTGTGTGTGTGTGTGTGTGTGTGTGTGCGTGTGTGTGTGTGCGTGTGTGTGTGCGTGCGCGTGCGTGCGCGTGTGTGTGTGTGCGTGCGCGTGCGTGCGCGAGCGTTGTCTATTTCTGACGAAGGCCTTGTTGGCTGAAAGCTCATTTTCTGACACTCTTTTTGGTGTGCCTATCTGCGACTCAGCTTCTCTGCCATATGGTGAGTAGCAACTACCCTTCTCATAATATTAATGCATATGCATATATACATAAAAGGGTCTTATTCATCCAGAGATTGCTGGGACTGTTTAACACTAGAATGTCCAGCTTTGAACTATCCTGTATGCCTAATGGAGGTCACTTTGACTGATAAGGTTTTTAGAAAATGTAACGATATTGTGTATTTATTGTCTTTAATATAGCTTTTATTATTTTTTCATGTATAATAATAATAATAATAATAATAATAATAATGTGGGTACATTTTTAGTCGAACATGGCTCTGCCTAAGATGGGATTGGAGATGCCCTAAACAGGATTGGAGTAGGTTATAGTGGGAGGATGTATAGGATAGATCTTGTATATGTATAATAATTATGTGGACACACCTGTTGCAGAGATATTACCCATGAGGCACAAGCGGTTGAGAACAGGAATGGAATAGAGAGAGACAAGGTTATTGCATAGGTTTGGTGGGTGGCAGAATACCACAATGGGAGGGGTGAGGAGGATAGTAGGGAAGATACATGTCATTTCAGGGCAGTCCCAAAAAATAGTTGAAATCCTTACGGAGAATGTGATTCAGTTGCTCCAATCCTTAGTGGTACAGAGTCATGAGAGGAGTGTTTCTTTGTGGCTGGACAGTGGGTATTTGGGAGGTGGTAGGTGATTCAAGTGGCAACATGTGGACACTCTACTTTGGGACGAGATTGGGAGGTTAATTTTCTTCTGTGAAAGCCTCCATGAGACACTTGGCATATTTGGAGAGGAAATACTCATCACTACAGGTGCAATGATTACAGAAGTATGGAAGGGACATTCTCAGTATGTAATGAGTGGCAGCTGTCAAAATGGAGGTATTGTTGGCAGTTGGTAGGTGTGATGTGGACAGAGGTATTAATGTAGCTATCCTTGAGGCAGAGGTCAGCATCATGGAAGTTGGCTTGTTGGATTGAGGTGGACCAGGTGAAGTAAATGAGGGAGAAGGAATTAAGGTTCTGCAGGAATGTGTGTAGGGCATCCTCACCATCATTCCAGATCACGAAGATGTCATCAGTGAATCTAAACCAGGTTAGATATTTGGGATTCTGGGTAGTTAGGAAGGATTCCTCTAGTTCACCCATGAGTAGGTTGGCATAGATGGTGCCATGAGGGGTGGCCAAGGCTGTACCACAGATTTGCATGTTTAGTGTCTGTGAACAGCCGGTACTGTGCTTTCAACTTCAGAAAGGCCACCACTGTGATAGAAATTCATTGTATTTCCCAGTCAAACTTTAGGTGACAATGAACAGATGTTAAAGAACTGTTTCACACAACATTGTATGAAGTTCATCATTATTAACTAGCAAAAATGCCAAATAAACCAGGTGAAATGCATTTCTGGGAAAAGTGGTCAATTGACTGCCATTGGGAACCAACGGTAAATGTACAATTATCTTAACCCTTTTGTAGGCTGTGGGGAGAGATACTTCCCACTAAATGTATTTCTTTACAGCATTTAAGGGAATGTGTGTTATCCTTCCTGTACACTCCTGCCATCTAGTGGCACATATGCATGTATGTACATCTACATCTATCCTCTGCAAATCACAGTGTGGTACATGGCAGGTGTGTTTACACCTGCACTACTTCCTGTGTGCACTAAGTGGAAGCTGCTGTTGCACAAAGAGGCAAGGAGGTGCACATGCTGGTGAAGTCACGCATGCCTCTGATTTGTGCGCACAGGCCACCACATGCAGGCACAGGAGCCTCTCCAACTCAGATGGAGAGACACGTGCAACTGTCAGGCTCCTGTCCATAGTTCTTTCTGCTTGGTGCTGTTTTTTACTACACCTCACTGTTAAAAGATTCCATTTTTGCTTGCTTTCAAATTTGTCTTTGCGATAGAACTTTGGTTGATTTGTCTGAAAAGAAACCCAGGGAATGTGTAGAATATTATTGTGTGTTTCTATATTTATAGCTAATAAATTCCATGAACTATGGAGAGTGAAATGAAATGACTTGTCTACAATGTCTCACAAATAAGAACAACCTGGAAACAACAGAAACAGTCTTAGACAAAATAAAAAGCCTTTGTTCGTACTTCTGATGAATATTTGTTAAAGAGGAGGAGTGATTCAAGGGTTATTGATGTGCTGAAGCTGTCTTTGTTCTTTTATGACATTTGTGATTCATAAATAGTTACTTCAGTGAGAGAAAATAGAACAGCACTGAAATCACAAATTAAATAGCTGCTTTCATTATTGTATGGATACTGCAGAACCATATTTTTGGTTCTGCAGAGTTCAAGGCATTCCATCTTGCTTCAAAATCTTGTGTGATGTGCAAAACACTATTTTCTAAGAGTTATAAAGCAAAAATCTAATCGAACACTTGTGAAAACTGTCACTTACCCCCACCACACACACACACACACACACACACACATGCATGTTCTGAAATCATACATGTTCACATATTCCGGGACTGTTGATTGTCCGCATTAGGCATGAAATAAACCTTTCATTTTCCAGAGAAAGAAACATTTAAGTGGTCATTACCTTACCTTAATGTGGCTTTCCAGGGATTTCACCAGATCTTAGGAAACTTATGGGGTGATGTTACATTTCTATGCAGGAGATATCTTGGACTGAACTTCAGATTGGGGTGATTGTCACTAGTATCAAGAATTCAAAGTATCAGAGTTAAGCTTGTTAACAGGTGTGGCATGAAATCACACATAGTGTCTCTGTATTTTGTATTTTCCATTCATTATCAGTGCTCTGATGTAGCAGAGGGAAAGAGCAAGGAAATGGGACTCCATATTTTGTGTTACCGCAATAGTTCCACATTTACTCATGGAAAAGTTATGATGAAAAACACCACTACAAATTGTCAAGGCTGTCTACAACTCAGGTTCAGAATAACTGACGATGTGGACCTTACAGATGCCCAGAACATACTCTTCTGCATTCAGTGAATCAAAGTTTTATGAAGGGTGATCACCTTACTTCCTTTAGAGAATATATTTCTTAAGAAAATTAGAAACCTTAGCAGCATATGTCTCCCAGCCTTTAGCAGAAATATGCATTCATAAAGTACAAGGTGTCTGTAATTAAAGTTCCAGTTTCAAAATGCTGTAGAAAGTGTGTCACTGCTCGGAATGATGTAAAATTTGAACAGCATACTATTGATACAGGGAAAAGTCAGGGAACAACATTGTGAGTGTATTACTGTAAATGGGCTCGCCTACGAATAACATGCAAATTGTGAAATGATGGCTATAAGTAGAGTTGCACATTCCATCGTCTGTACTGTTCAATGTGCCTGACTGCATAAGTTTGGCAGTCAATTTGTGGCACTGTTAGTTAGGTAAGTACACCCACAACGGCCAAATCATACCACATCGGATAGGAAAAAATTGGTTTTTAATTGTACTGAGGCCAAAGACTACATAGAAAGAAAAATAACATTATATTTTAATTGTCCCACATAAAAAGCAAAATGACATTAGTTTGTAATTGTGAGACTGGTGCAAGACATGTTCAGTATGCCGTCCACTGTTTTTCGCCTCAAGTTGAAAGCGACAAACAGCGTGTTCCACAACAGATCGGAGTGTCCACATTCAGAATGTGTTGCCCAATGTGTGCCTTCAGTTGAACTACTTATATAATGGGAGTACTCAACACATCATCTTTCAGATAATCCCACAGCCAGAAGTCACACGTCTTAAGATCAAGTGATATGGATGGCCAGCTACACAGAAATGATGACTTATAATTCTAGAATTTCTGAAATGCCTCTGCAGCAGCCATTTCATTGGCTGTGCAATGTGCAGAGGAGCAACATCTTGCATATAAATCATCATAAACACACTGCAACCGTGTTAAAGGGTTGGAAAGATGTTGGTGCACAAAAGACCATACTAGTATTTCCCAGTGATGCTACAGGTAGCAGGACCCAAAGAACTGATCTCTTTGGGGAAAAAATACGGCCCTACAATAAACAATGCCACCAACCCACCCCACACTGTCGCTTTGTAGTTGTTGTGTGTGCAGATTTTCCATTGCCCATATTTTGTAGTTCTGCATATTGGCATCTCCTTGGAGGTGGAAATGGTCTTCATCTGTCCACAGAATGTTCCATGGCCATTCATTGTTCATTTCCATCCAAGCAACAAATTGTGTAATGAATGCTTGTCTCTGACAGACCAGCAGAAATCATCTCTTGAACATTGGTGATTTTGTGTGGATGTGCAGGATGTTTTTTTAGGTTTTTATGCACCATACTCTCAGCCATTATCAGCGTTCAGGCAATTCCCCATGCTCTGCAAGTTTGCATACCAGCGCTCAAATCCTCCTGCTGTTCTGTGACAACATCTTTGACAGAGGTCGGATGAACTGCTTTCTTCCCTCTGCCATATTGCATTTCAAAAGGTTTAGAATTTTGCAATCTTTTCTCCAGACCCTTAGCAAAGGTAAGACCAGTGCCTTTTTTCATACCCTTGAGTGTCCGGAAGTTCTGTAGGGCTACTGGTCCACAGTCACTATTCTTGTAACAGAGCTTTACCAGCAGCATGTGATCCCTCATGGAGACAGTCATGTTGGGTGCCTCTGATGCAAACTGAGGAACAACCCTGTGCTGCGCATCTGTGGTTATGCAGATTCTGTTGCTTACAGCGCCATCTATTGTTCAGATTTTCATTAAATTCTGTACTCCCACCCCACCCCCCACCTCCCCGCATCATTACTATGATGGCTTCAAAACGGAAAAAGGTGGTCGTTTCAATGGAAGAAAAACTTAAAGCTTTAAAAAGAATAGACAATGGTGAAACTTTATTAAAAGTGGCGCAAGATTATAATGTCGGGAAAACAACAGTTGGAGTCTGGAAAAGGAACCGCAATGGAATTGAGAAGTGGTGTTCTCAGCGAGCACCCTCGGCTACTTTGGAAGATCGGAAAACTACGAAAAAATGTGATAATGAAAAAGTAAATGAAGCTTTGTTCCTATGGTTTACTCAACATAGAGATGGTGTACCCATGTCGGGATCTATTTTGCAGGAAAAAGCCTTAAAGTTTTGTAATGAACTAAACGAAGGTGAACCTGATTTCGCAGCTAGTGTAGGCTGGCTCAATAGATGGAAGAAAAGATACGGAATTCGGCAACTTAATGTCTGTGGTGAAAAGCTTTCAGCAAATTTTGAAGCTGTTCAATTGTTTAGGAATAAACTTCACAAGGTATTGGACAAGGAAAACTGAACAGGCGATCAAATTTTTAACTGCGACGAGACTGGTGTCAATTACAAAATGTTACCGGAAAAAACATTAGTGTCAAAGGCCGAAAAGGCAGCGCCAGGCTACAAACATAGCAAAGAAAGAGTGAATTCTTTCATGCAGTAATGCCACAGCAAATTTGAAAATGAAACTATGATAGGTAAGCCAAAAAATCAGAGAGCATTTAAAAATGTATCTAAAAATGCTTTACCAGTGGAATATTACAACCAAAAAAATGCTTGGATGAGCTCAGACATTTTTAAAGAATGGTTTTTTAACGAGTTCGTGCCACAAACTGAAAAGTTTTTGAAAGCCAACAACTTGCTGCGCAAAGCACTGTTGCTTCTAGACGATGCCACTTGTCATCCTAATGAAGATGAACTTCATGATCAAAATATAAAGGCCATGTTTTTGCCTCCAAATGTCACATCCTTATGTCAGCCTATGGACCAAGGGACCTTAGAGACACTGAAGAGAAACTACCGCAGAAACTTGCTTTCCTCTTTAATTAATGCTATGGACAAGGGAGAAGACATGCTAGAGCAGTTGCACCATATTAATTTGAAAGACATAGCTTATGACATGTCCCAGTCTTGGGAGAGTGTTGGAGAAAATTCTCCAGATGATGAAAATCTACAGCAGCAGACCGAACCAGCAAATACTACCCTGCTTTCATTGTTACGAAAAGTTCCGGGATGTACTGACGCCACAGAAGATGACATAAATGAATGGATTGTCCAAGATGAAGAATTTGAAGTGACAGATGAAATAGTCAACATGGTAAACGAAAAAGAAGAAGATAAAGAAGCGGATGTAGTGGAGGAAAGTGCACCCAAGATTTCTCACAACGAAGGACACAAGGCCTTAGAACCTGCTTTAAAATATGTAGAGCAGCTGGAGGAAACATCGTCTACTGAGGTTTTACTTCTTAAGAGACTAAGTGATTTAGCAGCAAAAAAATGGCAAACAACAGGCAAACAAAAGACAGTTACTAACTTCTTCACACAGTAAATATCTAAATATCTATTCAGTCTAATTTGATTTGTTTTGTATTAAATGTTTAACTCATTTTGCCTACTTTAGTTTAATTTTTTTGTGTGTGTGTTTTTTTTTTTTTTTTTCCATGTTATCCGACCTTCCTGCTTATCCAACCTTGCCGTGGTCGGTTTAGGTCGGATAATCAAGACTACTGTACTTTAGTTTTTGCCTAGTTTTCTCCAGTTGTTCTGCTGTTATGTATACGTTTTTCTTATCAGTGTTGCTTCTTGTGTTTGTCAAATGGAGATATTGTGTAATGTCTTCTTTCTTTTTACAGCACGAGGAGAAGCCGCAGGAGGAGATAAACATGTTTTGCACTATATTTACACACTTCCATTGTGTTTCTTTCCATTCTTCATTGTTTTTTTATCTCATTTTTATGTACGATAGAGGTTCATATGAAAGCTCTTGTAAGTTATTACATTGAAGGACTATGAAATATTTGGAGAAAATAAATATAGTTTTCCATTAACTTTCTTTGTTATGCTTATTGTTACCTTGTCAACAGGACATTAAATCCTAATCTGTCTTCCTTCTTTCGTTCTTTATTGTCACCATTTTAATATACTTCTGTGTCAACAAGAAAAAACAAAGAATGTGTGAAAACAATAACTACATTTCTTGTTTATTGCGTTTGCTATTACTATAAAATAAAAGTCAGATGATGATAACTCAAAATGTGTAGGAGAGAATTGGTGAAATATAACTTGAAAATTAATTACAGGGACGAATAAAAGGCAAAAGAAGAAATAATAGTTAAATGTGTTGATGTAATTTGTCTCATTTCTTAAGATATTTTGTCATTTGCAGTATAATGTTGCATGTGAACTCTGTCTTTTATTCCCCTAAATATGAAAAGAACTGAAAAATACTACCTTGTAGAAAGTTTTAACACATTATGCCCGTGTTCCCACGGCAGGTACGGAAAAGCGTAATAAACTGAATGCTTGTAAGTGTTTCAGTGTTAGACGTAGCATCCAATGGAGAAACTTTATTCATTGAATTTGTATGTACTTATTTTCAGTCCAAATATCAAGTACATGGTGATTTACAGTAATTATTGTCATGTCCTAGCACACATCCTATCACCAGCTTGCA
This sequence comes from Schistocerca americana, assembly GCF_021461395.2. NCBI lineage: Eukaryota > Metazoa > Arthropoda > Insecta > Orthoptera > Acrididae > Schistocerca > Schistocerca americana. The sequence goes on along the minus strand of NC_060123.1, from coordinate 124,733,390 downwards.
TGAAGATGTGGCCTGTCAGGGCATTAACAACAATGTGGGCTGAGGCCTGCTAGTCACCTTTAACAGAGTGAGGAGGAGTAAGTCTTCTAGGATTCTTAGCACAGGTGATTCTGGAATGGAGAGGAAAAATTGTGATTTGTAGGAAGTAAATAAGTAGTTTAACCTTATTTGGAGGCAGCAGCTTTGTATGTTTGCAAATCAGTGAGTACACCCTACCACTCTACATGTTAGGCGTGTCCAGCCACTCCCAGTTCCTGAGTTCTGCCTTTCGCTATCAGAGAACAGCGCTCTGCTTGCAACTTGTTCCGATGACACACAATAAAATACCTTAACCCGCAACTGGAGGCAACTGCAAGATAGCGCTTGTTCCTCTCTATGTTCTGACAAACAGAAAATATGAATTATTATTTGTTGTGACTTACACAGTTGGATATCTTATTCACACTCAGTGACAACTGCAAGACAGCACTTGTTCCTCTGTATATTCTGACAGACAGAAAATTTCAAATACTACTAGACAAACTCTATAGTGTGTATCCATCTTTAACAGGCGGAGAACTCTAAGATAATAACTGTTACTGGATACTCACTGGAAATTCACTTGTCTACCCTTGAATGTGTAGTCTTCTTAGCACCTTACAGCAGAAACGTTAAAGTGTCACTCTATAGTGACTTGGAGGCTCAGCAGTGATACTGTGCCCTCCAACTTGGCTGTGGTACTGGCAGCTTTTGTTTCATAACTCACTTGGCGCTCTGTGCCTGTGCCTCATATACTGATTTCTCAGTGCAGTTGGTCACTTTCTCCTGACTCTTGCCTAATTTGTGGAAACATGTGTCCTCGGTTGAAATGATTTTTAGACACACGCAATCTTGCTACCATTTCCATGTTGCCTTGGCTGTCTGGCCAGTGTTACCAATGTTGCATACAAGTCTGTTGTGACCCGACAGTAACCATGGCTGTGTGGGCACTCCACTTTCGCCTCTGCGTGTTGTCACTTGTATGGCCTACTCTGTTCCCTGCCAGCCATATGTTACATGCTATCGTGTGCCTCCTTATGTTACTAAAATTTGTTAGCTATGGCACTTCCTACATTAGTAAAATTTGATAGCTATGACATTTTAGTCACCATTTAACCCCGTCTGAGAGTCATCTGCAGACTCTCTGCAAGTGAAACAGTCTCACATGTTTCAGTTTTTTGTAGAAGGAAATTTCTAATCGGGCATAGATTATAATCATGACTATCATAGGTCTGCAACATGAATAGTTAAATATTATGATAATGACTTGTAGAATAATAACAAAATGGTGAACTATTATATTTCAGTGTGATAACTATTGGAAACCACTTCGTATGGAAAGATATTGAAGAGTGTAAAGTCATATTCATATGAAGAAATTTCATAATTATGGACAGTTAAGGCTTGAGATGTCTGTTGGCTATACTTATAGGAATCAGTTGATACTGATTTGTTATCAGTAAGGTTGGAGTAGAAATTGGACAGTCCTGTTAACTGAAATGATTGGTAAGTGGCAGAGCCAGTAATTACAGACCTCAGATTGTCTTGTAGTCATATCACCACTATGTTGCACATTCACAGCTGTATTAAGCTGTTGGGCAGGAATCAGTGGTGGACATCTTATGCAATGAGTGTGCAAGCTCCTGCTGTGCTTGTACTGCTCATAAGACTTGTTGACTGTCGAGTGCTGTTTGTCACACTGTTATGACAACGAAGGAAGGTGCTTTTTGAAAGGTAACAGATGAGACACATATTTTACTGAATAAACGAAAATAAGCTAGGGCAGTTCCAGCTGGGACAGTTTCAAGTTACTGGTTGTTTAATTTTTCTATCAATTTGTGTCATTTTTTTTTTTTCAAATGAACAAGGTACCCAAGCCAAAAGGAAACCAGTTGGTAGAATTCTGCGTAGAACATAATTTAACCATAACTAACACGTGCTTTAAGAATCATAAAAGAAGGCTGTATATGTGGAAGAACCTGGACACACCGGAATGTTTCAGATGGATTATATAATGTAAGACAGAGGTTTTGGAACCAGATTTTAAATTGTAAGACATTTTCAGGGGCAGGTGTGGATTCAGACCACAGTTTATTGCTTATCAACTGTAGATAAAACTGATGAAACTGCAAAAAGATATGAATTTAAGGATACGGGAACTGAATAAACTGAAAGAATTAAAGGCTGTACAGAGTTTCGGTGGAAGCATTAGGGAATGATTGACAAGAACAGGTTAAAGGACTACAGTAGAAGAAGAATGGGTGGCTTTGAGAGATGAAGCAGTGAAGGCAGCAGGAATCAGGTAATCAGGTAGGTAAAAAGATAAGGGCTAATAGAAATCTTTGGATAGCAAGAGAAATATTGAATTTAATTGATGAAAGGGGAAAATATAAAAATGCAGTAAATTGTAGGGTGCATAATAATTGTGTGTTATTTATGATTGTTCAAAGCAGAAAAAAAACATAAACTTCGTAAGGGTTAAGTGAGCGTTGTGGAGACTTTGACACCTTAAGCCATAATATTCGGAAGCAGCAGCAGTCAAACAAAGAAAGCCAGCATGTGCGTCGACATTGATCACATTTCTGCCCAACGTGGAGCCAGTCGCCACTGTAGAAACTTTGCAACATTGGTGAAAACACTGAATAAATACGTCTGACAAAGAGGCATTAAGAGGTCCTTCGATGGGACAAAGAAGTCACAAAGAAACGTCACCTGGATGGTTAGTCAGCAGATGTCATACTTTGCTGCAATGACTTAGCTGCAACACTTATTGATTGATGATGATGATGATGATGATGATGATGATGATAATGTTGGTACCATGCCAATAGGTCAATGCAGAAGATGCCAACCCAGGTATTACCAGAAAGAAGTTTGTGTGGTACTTACTCAGGTGGCTGGTGAGGACAAGGGGACTGCAGCCTCATCAAATGGGTCACCTGTGAACCTAGAGGTTGATAAAATCCGCAAGGAGATGCCAAAAGTAAGGGTCGCTGGATCAATTCTGGAACTGAGCACTCTGTGCCATGCCATAGCCACTTGTTAATAATACAGTGAGCGATTTCACAAGGGGAAGACCTCATCAATTTAGCACTGGGTCATGGGTACGGCACTGAATAGAAGAATATGCCACCGGTGTGCCTCTGCAACACGAGCTGTCACCATGTCAGTGGTCACTGGAATTTGCATGCTACGACTCCACCGCTCTGCAGCTGTGAGTAATTGAGAGAGTTAAAACACGTTGTATTACTCTGTTTGTTTAAATGGTATTTTAACTCAACAAATGACTGTTAGTGGAACCACCAATGTTTCTCTCACACCTCACCCACTGAGCCAAGGAAAGAGTCCACTTCCACTGCCAAAAAAGAGTCGCATTTCCTCCCGCCATCCCAACAAAATAATGACATTTGCTCACCTCTGTCAGTGATGCTCAATATTTAATGTCACTAAACCCCGACCTGCTACATTTGTATTAGAATGGTAGATTTTTTATTGTGAATTCGTAATTGACTTCATGCGGCCGAAAATTATATGAGGCCAAGTGCTTGTTCTGTGTTAGTGGATCAGTTGGCTTCCATTTCTGCAGTCTAACATGCCTCAGAGCAGTATTTTCTACCATTGGTGACATTACATCTGTTACTCGCTGAAAAGGTTTCAACCGGTTTGCATGAACCATAGTTGTTTTTGTGGGTAAATGTAACTTGACATTAACTGTTGATGCATGCGAAAGGGAATACAAATATCTAAAAAATGAGATTGATAGGAAGTGCAAAATAGCTAAGCAGGAATGGCTAGAGGACAAATGTAAGGATTTAGCAGCATATGTCATTAGGGTATAGATAGATGCTAAGGAAGATTAAACAGTCCTTTGGAGAAAAGGGAACCACCAGTTCGAATATCAAGCGCTCAGATGGAAAACCAGTCCTAAGCAAAGAAGGGAAAACTGAAAGGTGGAAGTAGTGTACAGAGTGTCTATACAAGAGAGATATACTTGAGGGCAATAGAGGACATAGATAAAGATGAGATGGGAGATATGGTACTGTTGTTGTTGTCTTAAGTCCTGAGACTGGTTTGATGCAGCTCTCCATGCTACTCTATCCTGTGCAAGCCTCTTCATCTCCCAGTACTTACTGCAACCTACATCCTTCTGAATCTGCCTAGTGTATTCATCTCTTGGTCTCCCTCTACGATTTTTACTCTCCACGCTGCCCTCCAATACTAAATTGGTGATCCCTTGATGCCTCAGAACATGTCCTACCAACCGATCCCTTCTTCTGGTCAAGTTGTGCCACAAACTTCTCTTCTCCCCAATCCTATTCATTACTTCCTCACTAGTTATGTGATCTACCCATCTAATCTTCAGCATTCTTCTGTAGCACCACATTTAGAAAGCTTCTATTCTCTTCTTGTCCAAACTATTTATCGTCCATGTTTCACTTCCATACATGGCTACACTCCATACAAACACTTTCAGAAATGACTTCCTGACACTTAAATCTATACGCGATGTTAACAAATTTCTCTTCTTCAGAAACGCTTTCCTTGCCATTGCCAGTCTACATTTTATATTCTCTCTACTTCGACCATCATGAGTTATTTTGCTCCCCAAATAGCAAAACTCCTTTACTACTTTAAGTGTCTCATTTTCCTAATCTCATTCCCTCAGTATCACCTGACTTAATTCGACTACATTCCATTATCCTCGTTTTGCTTTTGTTGATGTTCATCTTATACCCTCCTTTCAAGACACTGTCCATTCCATTCAGCTGCTCTTCCAAGTCCTTTGCTGTCTCTGACAGAATTACAATGTCATCAGCGAACCTCAACGTTTTTGTTTCTTCTCCATGGATTTTAATACCTACTCCAAATTTTTCTTTTGTTTCCTTTACTGCTTGCTCAATATACAGATTGAACAACATCGGGGAGAGGCTACAACCCTGTCTTACTCCCTTCCCAACCACTGCTTCCCTTTCATACCCCCCGACTCTTGTAACTGCCATCTGGTTTCTGTACAAATTGTAAATAGCCTTTCGCTCCCTGTATTTTACCCCTGCCACCTTTAGAATTTGAAAGAGAGTATTCCAGTCAACATTGTCCAAAGCTTTCTCTAAGTCTACAAATGCTAGAAACGTAGGTTTGCCTTTCCTTAATCTTTCTTCCAAGATAAGTCGTAAGGTCAGTATTGCCTCACGTGTTCCAGTGTTTTACGGAATCCAAACTGATCTTCCCCGAGGTTGGCTTCAACTAGTTTTTCCATTTGTCTGTAAAGAATTCGTGTTAGTATTTTGCAGCTGTGACTTATTAAACTGATAGTTCGGTAGTTTTCACATCTGTCAACACCTGCTTTCTTTGGGATTGGAATTATTATATTCTTCTTGAAGTTCAGGTTATTTCACCTGTTTCGCACATCTTGCTCACCAGATGGTAGAGTTTTGTCAGGACTGGCTCTCCCAAGGCCGTCAGTAGTTCCAATGGAATGTTGTCTACTCCGGGGGCCTTGTTTCGACTCAGGTCTTTCAGTGCTCTGTCAAACTCTTCACGCAGTATCGTATCTCCCATTTCATCTTCATCTACATCCTCTTCCATTTCCATAATATTGTCCTCAAGTACATCGCCCTTGTATAGACCCTCTATATACTCCTTCCACCTTTCTGCTTTCCCTTCTTTGCTTAGAACTGGGTTTCCATCTGAGCTCTTGATATTCATACAAGTCGTTCTCTTATCTCCAAAGGTCTCTTTAATTTTCCTGTAGGCAGTATCTATCTTACCTTTAGTGAGATAAGCCTCTACATCCTTACATTTGTCCTCTAGCCATCCCTGCTTAGCCATTTTGCACTTCCTGTCGATCTCATTTTTGAGACGTTTGTATTCCTTTTTGCCTGCTTCATTTACTGCATTTTTATATTTTCTCCTTTCATCAATTAAATTCAGTATTTCTTCTGTCACCCAAGGATTTCTACTAGCCCTCGTCTTTTTACCTACTTGATCCTCTGTTGCCTTCACTACTTCATCCCTCAGAGCTACCCATTCTTCTTCTACTGTATTTCTTTCCCCCATTCCTCTCAATTGTTCCCTTATGCTCTCCCTGAAACTCTCTACAACCTCTGGTTCTTTCAGTTTATCCAGGTCCCATCTCCTTAAATTGCCACCTTTTTGCAGTTTCTTCAGTTTTAATCTACAGGTCATAACCAATAGATTGTGGTCAGAGTCTCCATCTGCCCCTGGAAATGTCTTACAATTTAAAACCTGGTTCCTAAATCTCTGTCTTACCATTATATAATCTATCTGATACCTTTTAGTATCTCCAGGGTTCTTCCGTGTATACAACCTTCTTTCATGATTCTTAAACCAAGTGTTAGCTATGATTATGTTGTGCTCTGTGCAAAATTCTACCAGGCGGCTTCCTCTTTCATATCTTAGCCCCAATCCATATTCACCTACTATGTTTCCTTCTCTCCCTTTTCCTACACTCGAATTCCAGTCACCCATGACTATTAAATTTTCGTCTCCCTTCACTATCTGAATAATTTCTTTTATTTCATCATACATTTCTTCAATTTCTTAGTCATCTGCAGAGCTAGTTGGCATATAAACTTGTACTGCTGTAGTAGGCGTAGGCTTCGTATCTATCTTGGCCACAATAATGCGTTCACTATGCTGTTTGTAGTAGCTTACCCGCATTCCTATTTTCCTATTCATTATTAAACCTACTTCTGCGTTACCCCTATTTGATTTTGTGTTTATAACCCTGTAGTCACCTGACCAGAAGTCTTGTTCCTCCTGCCACTGAACTTCACTAATTCCCACTATATCTAACTTTAACCTATCCATTTCCCTTTTTAATTTTTGTAACCTACCTGCCCGATTAAGGGATCTGACATTCCACGCTCCGATCCGTAGCACGCCAGTTTTCTTTCTCCTGATAACGATATGGTACTACGCGAAGAATTTGACAGAATGCCAAAAGACCTAAGTCAAAACAAGGCCCCGGAAGTAGACAATATTCCATTAGAACTACTGATGGCCTTGGGATAGGCAGCCATGATAAAACTCTTCCATCTGGTGAGCAATATGTATGAGACAGGCTGAAACCCCTCAGACTTCAAGAATAATGTAATAGTTACAGTTCCAAGGAAGGGAGGTGCTGACAGATGTGAGTACTACTGTAGGCGCCCCGGTGGTCCCGGTCATCTACGGTGGACTGGAGGCCCTAGCGGTGACCTCTCCAGTTGTCAGGATGCTAGGAAATGACTGTGGACGCATCAGAAACACCAAAGAAACATTATTAATTCATGACATCTTTATTCCTGCTGAGTACAAAGTGGCTTGGTGATATCAACGACCTTCCCCAAGTCCTCGCTGACTCGGAGCGATGACGCCAGCTCCGGGCCGCACCACTCTTGCTAGTGCAGTGCCGGATGCTGTGATGTAGCAGGGAATGCCCTTACTTCGGCCGCTCGTGGCTGGTGGTGCTCAGCTGGCCGGCCGGCGAACAGCAAGCCGCTGCACGTAGGAGGCGTTCTCATAGTGCAGAGTGTACTCAATCCCACCCTTTCTTCTTCCCTGCTCCTCCTGGTGGCTCAGCCACGGTGGACGGGCAGAACGGGCTGCAGTCCCCTAGCGTCGTCGGCTAACCCGGTTGTGACGGTGGATGCACAGGGCCTAGGGCCCGCATGATCTCGACGACGGCTCACTGATGTGGTCAGCATTGGCGGCGAGCGAGTCTGCCGCGATGTCTGCTAATCCAAGGTTGATGATTGACAGCGGCAGCAGAGAGGACCAGAGCTGGTACTGTCCCCTCACGTCTGCTGCTGGATGGGCCGCCCTTACTGCAACATCTCCTTAATAAAGATTAACATGTCGATCACCGAGCTGAGCACTACGCAGCGACCCAGTACACATCTAACTGCGAGTGCCATGTTGCTGTCAAAGCTGGCATATTTAAAGGAAGCACGAGTGACGTCCAGACATCATGCTCATTTGTAATGAACGCATTCGTTCCACTTATACTGCTGATTCATCTGTTGTACTTGCCCGTTACGTATTCTTGCGACAGAGTTATGTGTTGTTACGGCAGACTTATGCGAAGTTGTGATATGCAGTACAGCTGACGTTATACCTCTGTTTTACACTCTACAAAAGTCTCCGTCTAACACAAACCTGGGTGGTAAGCAATTCTCTCTCGCCTGTTGTGTGTAACCCGGCCACTGCCCCTGCGTGACGACACATTCCGATATATGTGCAATCCTCTTACCTCTTGGCTAACCTACTGCCTCTGGCTCTCGGCATAGGCAATGAAACTTTGACAGTATTCCACGTTTCCAACTCTTTACTATTCCACGACACTACACTACTCTACTATTAGTTTAGTAAGTCATGGTTGCAAAATATTAACATGTACTCTTTACAGAAGTCTGTAAAAAGTTGTAAAAGCCGACCTCGTGGAAGATTAGTTTGGATTCCAGAGAAATGTAGGAACATGTGAAGCAATACTATGACTTCTCATGCACGACAGGTTAAGAAAAAGCAAACCTACATTTATAGCATCTGTAGACTTAGAGAAAGCTTTTGACAATAGTGACTGGAATACTCTCTTTCAATTTATAAAGGCGGCAAGAGTAAAATACAGGGAGCGAAGGCAGTTACAAGAGTCAAGGAGCATGAAAGAGAAGCAGTGGTTGAGAGGGAATGTGATAAGGTTGTAGCTTATCCCCAGTGTTATTAAATCTGTATATTGAGCAAGCAGTAGAGAAAAGAGAAGAAAAATTTGGAGTAGAAATTAAAAAATTTTAGGTTTGCCAATGACACTGTAATTCTGTGAGAGACAGCAAAGTACTTGAAAGAGCAGTTGGACGAAATGAGCAGTGTCTTGAAAGGAGGATATAAGATGAAAATCAACGAAAACAAAACGAGGACAATGGACTAGTCCAATTTAATCAAGTGATGCCGAGGGGATTAGATTAGGAAATGTGACACTTGCAGTAGTAGATGAGTTTTGATATTTGGGAGAAGAACGCTGGAGATTAGATAGGTAGATCATATAACTAATGAGGAGCTACTGAATAGCATTGGGGAGAAAAAAAATTTGGGGCACATCCTGACAAGAACAAGGGACTGGTTAGTAGAACACTTTCTTTGACGTCAAGGGATCACCTATTTAGTGCTGGAGGGAAGCATGGGGAGTAAAAATCGTAGAGGAAGACCAAGAGATGAATATAGTATGCAGATTCAGAAGGATATGAGTTGCAGTTGTTATGTGGAGATGAAGCAGCTTGCACAGGATACAGTAGCACAGAGAGCTGTGTCAAACCAGTCTTTGGAATGAGGAGAACAACAGCACCCAAGCCGATGTTATTGAATTTTCCTCAAGTTTTCCTTGTGCACTCATACACCTATTTGGAATGAGAGTGATTATGTTTATTTACACACATCTTGTAGTTTCTGAACAGTATAACAACAATGGAAGTTTCTGAATGGAAGAATAGGTCAAATTACGGTAAGACAACCACTTACCTACAGAGGACTGGTGTGTGATGCATGGAAATAATGCAATAGAAAATAGTTAACACTACCTTTTGAGCTCTTGCTCTGTTCCTAGTAAGAACACACACGTTTCTGAACAGTGGCATGCTAAAATTGTAAGTTGATACATTTCTTGTCCTCATCTTCTTATTTAAGTTAAGCTATCTCGGTTCCACATCAAGCTAAAAAAATTATCCACTGGATGAAGATTTGGAATTATCACCAGATATTGTGGTAAAAAAATAGAAATGGATTCTTGAATGTAAAATCAATGTTTATAATATGTAGAAAAAAATTTCCTTTGGTTTCACCAAATAAGATTCCTTAGTTACTGAGGCAGCTGTCCTCCAAGTTTCAGCTTGCGAACATTATGGGATTAATCAACAAAATGTTTCCTCCTTGGTACTTTCCTAGTACTTTAGTTTTGAAAACTTTGCTGCATTATTTTAAGGTAGGTAGAGAGTTGTATTCGACAGAACACATCTTAATTATTACTGTTTTTAATTTCGGACAGCAGCTGAAAGCTATACTTATAATCCTACATACAGAGCCAAAGAGAAGGATGCACAGTGCTATTCGTATCACATCTTAAAGGATATGATTTCATACTGTGTACTGTTGTGAAATAATTTCATAAACTGAATATGATCATAGAAGTCAAAAGTTGTGCTTTCAGGCACATACTTGACAAATTGACAAACAAAGCATGTGTTTATTTTTCTAATATTTCGATGGCTGTAAGCAAGAGGGAAAGTAAATGCAAAGATCAAAATATTATGACAATGAAATAAAGCACTAGAATGAGATTTTCACTCTGCAGCGGAGTGTGCACTGATACGAAACTTCCTGGCAGATTAAAACTTTGTGCCCGACCGAGACTCGAACTCAGGACCTTTGCCTTTTGCGGGCAAGTGCTCTACCAACTGAGCTACCGAAGCACGACTCACGCCCGGTACTCACAGCTTTACTTCTGCCAGTAAGTTTGGAAGGTAGGAGACGAGGTACTGGCAGAAGTAAAGCTGTGGGTACCGGGCGTGAGTCGTGCTTCGATAGCTCAGTTGGTAGAGCACTTGCCCGTCAAAGGCAAAGGTCCCGAGTTCGAGTCTCGGTTGGGCACACAGTTTTTATCTGCCAGGAAGTTTCAAATAAAGTACTCATTAAACATTTACTTATGTAAATAAATCAGGAGTAAAAGTAACAAATCACTGAATAGTAGAGTCGTCAACAGGGACTTTAACAAGTCTGAAATTTCATTAGCTTTTGGATGAACCCATTTTTGAGCTAGAATATGTGCCCTGGGACTGCAGTTGAAATGAGGCGGGGATCAGGATGGAGGGTTGGGGAAAGGTGGCTGATGACTGGGAGGGAGGCAGCAGGTGCATGAGACAGGAATGCAGAAGTAAATGTTTTGTTATCATGCAAACAAGTTTCATTGTGTTAATTCATTATAATATTTCACCAATTTCTCTCCTGCTACGCTGTTCGAGTCGCTTTGCTCGTGAGCTTTTGTACTCGAGGTACAAGTTTCTTGCTACCCCACCCCACTCTTGTATGTGAACTTTTGATTCAGTTTTATTACTGAACATTTGTTTTCTGTGAAAGTTCCTGCTGTTGTTGCACAGAATTCTATGCTCTTTTTCTTCTTTGTTTAATAGGGATTTTGGTGTGTCCTGGTTTTCACAGCAGTTTGCTATTTTGCCTCCCCATTTCCTACTTTTCTCCTCCATCTTGGTCTTGTCAATCAGAACATTACATGTTCTGTGTGCCATTGATCATCCATTTCTTACATAGGAATATGATCTTATTTGCATTGTTTTCTTGGGTATCCTATCATTTTCTATTCTCCACTAACAAATAATGTATGTTTGAGAAATGTTAACAAATCTTTTCCTGTACAAGGTCGTGTAATTCATTATTATATTTTAGTCCCTCACACACTGTTTTCCTCAAGGACATACGGATATTTAAAACAATTTTTTTTCGAATATTCTATTTTTTTTTATTTCATCTTCTGTTATTCATGTTCTGAGTCATATATAAAAATTTGTACACAAGGAAATAGTGTAATTTAACTTTGTTTTCATTTTTGTTGATGATTTCTTAAATACTTGTAACTTTGCTCCAAAATAGTCTATTTTCCTGCTTGCATCCTGTATTTGATTCATTGTCTCATTAGTATCATTATATAAAAACCAAACTAAATAAGTGAAACAGCTGTCATTTTTAAGATATCAAATACTTATTTTGGTCATTTTTGTTCCTTCTGCTTGCAATATGTTGGTCATACCTTTAGAGATGTTTATTTCTTTTACATACACACGTATCAAGCTGGATATTCATAATTATTGTACCTCTTTTGCCTGTTTTCTGGATGAGGCTGTGCAGTGACAGTTTACACAGACTTACCTTCACATATACTTTGTCCATTTGTAAAAATAAATTTCAGTTTTGAAGATGGCCAAGAGATGGTGATGCTAACAGTAATAATAATAATAATAATAATAATAATAATACATCCCATTTTGATTTTGTATAATGTTAATTGAGAAGTCACCTCTAAATGGTATACAATACGTGCCATGCAGAAATAAATTTGTGCTTTAATTATTGCACATTACATTAAACAGCACCATTCCCTAAGAAGCCATTAATAGTAATAATGAGAACTAGTAATGTTATAAATAGAAATAAAAATTACCAAATTAATACATTCTTGAAAGTAGTGCTGTCTGGATAAGAATCAAGGTGCCTCCTCCATATTGGCCAAAGTGCGAGATCATTGCAGAAAAAATAAGTGTACATCACTAACACACTGGTGAAATATGTCCTAGCGTAATGTGTGTACTCTCCTAAAACATTTTATTCTACAGCGCGATTTAAAAAAAAAAAACACTTTTACAAACTGACATGGCACATCAAGCATACAACAAGGATCAGTAATCAGTAATCACATAGAAACCAGGGTTGTTCACATTACAAGAGGGTGTTGCCATACAGATATGAGCAGAACACATGGTGACTGTCACCATTCGCACTGTGTTAGCATTGAGAGTAACACGGCTAGGTATACTTACCGCAAAATGGCTGAGATTCATTTTATGTATGGTGTGGCCAATTGCAATGGATGAGAAGCCACGCAATTGAATCATGTGAAATATCCCAACCAAAAACTGCCATGGCACATATTATTTGCCACCCTGCATTGCCGATTGCGCAAAACCACTCATTCCATGTGCAAAAGCCAGATGCTGGTCACCAATGAATAACAGGGGCAAATGTGGTGGAAGAAAGCTTTCTCTAAAGGTTATGCCAACAACAGGTACACGGTATGTATCCCAAGCCATTGATATTCCCCAATCCTCCGTCTGGTGTGTTGTACATGATGAAGAACTGATCCATTTCATTTCCAATGTGTCCAGGTGTTGCAGGCTGATGGCTACAACAAGCACATGGGATTTATACATCAGTTTCTGCAGGAATCCACTGCAGACTGAAGGTTCACAGTGAGTGTCCTCTTCACTGATGAGGCTGTGTTCTCTCTCAAGGGTGTTATGAATGTTCATAACCTGCATGTATGAGTGGATGTTAACTCACATGGTACATGTACGCACACCTCACAGTGCAAATTTACCCTTAATGTGTGGGCTGACATAGTTGGAAACTGTTTAATTGGGCAATACATTGTCCCGGACTGACTTGATGGTCACATGTATCTCATATTCCTGCAAGAGGTTCTGCCAGGCATGCTGAATGATGTTCCCATGCGTATTCGTCGCCACATGGCCACCACGATCACCCGTTCTGTACCCAGTCAATTTTTTCCTGTGGGTTTATCTGAAGGGCCTTGTGTATGAAATGCTTGTTACATCATTGGAGGACCTAGATGGCAGGATTGTTCTGACAGCAGGATGTCTTTGAAATACACCAGGTATCTTTGAGAGGGTGTGCCATTCAATGTGCTGTCGATGTCAGGCATATCTCAATGTATCTGGACAAAACTTTGAGCATCTCCTGTAGTGGGTGTCCATATGTAACATGTGACAACAACTGCAACACCATTTAGTAGCCCTGGATGGCCTTTTCAACCTCTGGTTCCTGCATGATTACTGATCCTTGACATATGCTCAATGTGTCAGTTAGTTTGTAAATGTTTTTTTGAGTCACTCTGTAGTGATCAAATTGCCCATCGGGGCAGGTTAATGCTCTATTGCATAACTCCTTTTTAGAAAACCAATTTCATTGAAAAATTATCTAGGGATAGGGTCAGGTACATAAATTTCTATATAACAGTTTAAACTTAAAAATTTTGATTTAATATTTGTTTACTCAATATTTTAGGTTTGTCTTCAAATGTATGACAACATACTTTCCAAAGACTCACAGTATTTCTATTTTCTTATAAATATAAACTTATTTAATGTAAATTCTGAAATTAATTCACTGAATGTGAATACCTTGATACTAGCTGTATTAGGTATAGATCTAATACCCACTACCAAAATGTAAAAATTTGTTCCGGTCCAGGATTTGAACCCAGATTTCCCACTTATCGTATGTGGGCACCGTAACTAGTTTGGCTTCCTGTGCATGCTTCCCAGACTGACTCAGACTTTCCATATGTCACACAGTCTACATCCTTATATCATAGTCCACCGAATTCATTACCTATTGCTCGCAAGAGCACTTGGATTTCTGCAATAAGGAGAATGAGACAACAAGGAATCGAGACTAATGTTGTTGTCGTCGTGTGCCTGCCTAGGTTTGTAATAGTTACATGCATGTCTGAAAGAACAGACTCTGTTGATAATCCACAAAATAAGCCAAAATTAATTCACTGAACGTGAATTCCAGCTATGCATACTCGCCGGACTGATCAAAACTGTCCATACGTCGTACTATCTACATCCTTATATTGTAGTCAATTGAATTCCTCAACCACTGGACTATGGTATAAGAATCTAGACAGTGTGACATGGTAAATTTGGATCGTTCCTGGGGAGTGTACACAGGTAGCTGAGTGGTTAAGACGACTGCCCACGATAAGGGGAAATCTGTGTTCGAGTCCCACTCAAGCAGAAATTTTTGTATGTTAGTATTTTGTAGTAGATCTGTACTTAATACAGCTGGTTTTATGGAAATTCAGTGAATCAATTTCGAATTGAAACTTCCTGGCAGATTAAAACTGTGTGCCCGACCGAGACTCGAACTCGGGACCTTTGCCTTTCGCGGGCAAGTGCTCTACCAACTGAGCTACCGAAGCACGACTCACGCCCGGTACCCACAGCTTTACTTCTGCCAGTACCTCGTCTCCTACCTTCCAAACTTTACAGAAGCTCTCCTGCGAACCTTCCAGGAAGTTTCATATCAGCGCACACTCCGCTGCAGAGTGAAAATCTCATTCTGGAAACATCCTCCAGGCTGTGGCTAAGCCATGTCTCCGCAATATCCTTTCTTTCAGGAGTGCTAGTTCTGCAAGGTTCGCAGGAGAGCTTCTGTAAAGTTTGGAAGGTAGGAGACGAGGTACTGGCAGAAGTAAAGCTGTGGGTACCGGGCGTGAGTCGTGCTTCGGTAGCTCAGTTGGTAGAGCACTTGCCCGCGAAAGGCAAAGGTCCCGAGTTCGAGTCTCGGTCGGGCACACAGTTTTAATCTGCCAGGAAGTTTCATATCAGCGCACACTCCGCTGCAGAGTGAAAATCTCATTCTGGAATTTCGAATTATTTCCCATGGCTGTGATCATTTACAGTGCATGTTCTTCCAGATATACCTGTAAGTTTATTTAAATTTGGCTCTAAATACGCCTTGATGAGTTTTTTGTGAAGAAAATGTGGTTTTTTAATAACATTTTTAGTCGTACACTCGAAATCCTCATCTGAGTGATAATATATCAAGTGTTCAAGAAACAGTTCTAATCTGCAGTGAAACATAAATTCACTTTTCATTTCACACACTTCAATCTAGCTAGTCAAAATCGGGAAACCTTGCTCAGTCCTTACATATCCATAATAGTCAAATGTCCTAGGCCATTCAGCCATGTCCTGTGCCAGTACAGCAGCTGATCGTTTGTTGCTTTTGTGATGCAGGATCTTTCAAAAGGACTACTAGGTCTTCCTTGGTTTCTTGCCCTGGAATAGCAAACATCTATGTATAATGTAATTGGATGGATAAAAAATCTACTCACCACGTGGTGCAGAACATGTACATAAAAGAAGCTTTCACTTATGCAAGTTTTCAAAGCCAGTGGCTCCTTCTTCCATAGGAAGGGTTGAAGGGGAATGAATAGGGGTGAAGGAAAAGGATTGGAGAGGTTTACGGAAAGGGGCAGATTTTGGAAAAGCCACCTAAAATCATCGGCCAGGAGAGACTTTCCAGACAGGATGATGGTCTTTCCTTTTCATCCCATCCAATAAGTCTCCCCTGGCCTCTGGTTCTGGATGACTTTGCTCAAATCTATTCCTTTTCGTAAACCTTTCCAGTCCTTTTTCTTCACCCCTCTTCCTTCCTCTTCAAGCTTCTGTTAAAAGGAGGACCCTCTGGCTCTGAAAGCTTGCATTAGTATAACCTGCTTTTATGTGCCTGTTCTGCTGCCACTTGGTGAGTAGATTTTTTATCTATCCAGTTACATTATATCATCAAAAACTGATTATTTTCATTGTTATATAAACATCTATGTATGGACTTATTGAATGCTTCCAAGGCGAGTGCGCTTTTCCAACACATTTTGCTTGATAGTGCATCTCCTCTGTCAAGAAACTAAGCATTAACCACCATGAGATCAAGTACATGAAAAAATTTTCTGTGGCACAATTTTTTTGAATTTTTGTAAATCCTGTACAAAGCTATCACAGAATCTACAGGATCTACACCTCTTATGAAGTTGTTATATTGTACAAAGGTATGTGGTGAGCCTCTTCACTGATTCCTTCTTCTTGTCACATCTTTCTACTTTATTCGTTGGGTTTACTCCCATAAAACTGCCAACCAACATCACAAATCTGTTGTCACGCTACTTTACAGCAAAATAATGTATATTCCTTATGGAACACTTTCTTTCCTCTTTTGCACTCCTTCAGATCTCTTCATTTTCTTGATATAGCCAAACATACATCCATTTAGATAGTTGGGTTGAACAGTATCTAGACTATAGGTTAATCTCCTCACTTGTTCCATTTGCAAATCTAAAATACAGAACCAGTTGTCAAAAAACATTTTACAATTTTTCTACTGTAGTATTACATTTTTGGGGACATCTACTATGATATACATCACTGATGTGCTAGGAATGCAATATATATGACTTTACCAGAGCTTTCAGTTCAGTGGCAGTGTCAGTTAGCCGCTCTGTCCGAGCAGTTCTAGGCACTTCAGTTCAGAACCGTGCTGCTGCTATGGTCTCATGTTCAAATCCTGCCTTGGGCATGGATGTGTGTGATGTCTTTAGGTTAGTTAGGTTTAAGTATTTCTAAGTCTAGGGGACTGATGACCTCAAATGCTAAGTCCCCTAGTGTTTCGAGCCATTTGAACCATTTGCAGTGGCAGTCATACAAACAATGGTTAACAACTAGATGTTGAACTTGGAGTACCAGATTAAAAAATTACAGACCAGGGTATGAATTTTGTGTCAGATTTATTGAAGGAGCTGTGTCAGTTATTGCACGTGAAGAAATTAAGAACTAGTCTTCTTCCGTCAGCCAATGATACAACAAATGAGTGCATAGAACAATTGAGAAAATGTTAAGTTACCAGATAAATACACATAACATGGATTGGGAAACACATCTGAGGTATGTTGTGTCAGCATATAATTCAATAGTACACAGAAATACTGGCTTTTCCCCATAGGAGGTGGAATATGGTTGGAAAATAATATAGCCTTTGGACCTAATAATGGTAGAGAAAGGTAAAGCTGGAGAGTTGGTATGCAAATTTGCAAAAACAGTATGCAAAATATGGAAGAGAGTACAAAAAAGTGAATACAAAGGCTTTAGAGAACCAAGAGGAATCAGTGACAGAAAATTTGCTGCAGTATAAGGCAGGGCAATGGGTGATGTTATCCAGTCCTTACACAACAAAAGGGAAGACGAGGAAGTTTGTCACAAGGTTTCAAGGATCTTATCATGTTGTGGAAAATACATCACCAATCAACATGAAGTTCCAATTACCAACAAGAACAACACTGGTACATGTTGGGTATCTGTTACCTTTTCGAGGTAATCCAGAGACAGTTTCAGGAGTGTCAAGGAAAAGAACACAACAAGAAGGATTCAGGCAAAAAGACAAGAATAAGTGGTTGAGCCTGTACACAGAGTGCTGTATGCATTAAGGTCTAGAAGATGAGGAGTGTTTGCCAGGAATTGTTTTGTTTATATGTTTGTGTATGAATACGATTGTATGAATAATTTGTGCAAGTATAGAGGTGTTTGTTCTTTCATTTTATTGTTTGTAAGTAGGCTTGCTAATGGCAGCAGCCTTCTGAGGAAGGAGGAAGCATGATATTTGTCCCTCTCCTCAGACTAGGGTTCACCAAGGGCAAGAATGGAAGGCATGTGAGTACATCAGTATTGTATTTTGTTACAACTAGAAGTACTGAACAAGAGAATCGTAGTGATGAGGCTGTTATGAGCATTAGCTGATAGTGTATGGGACGTACTTGCAAGAAGCTACACAATCATTTGGTGCATGGATAACTGGGTACTAACCTTTTGTTGCATGAACACTACTTGTTGGGGTTACAGAAAGGAGGGAGCAAGCTACCACCTGAGTTGAGCCTAATTATGGAACCCAGTTGACAAAACCTACACTTCTACTACCCTGTACCATCAGCAGAAGTAAAAACTGACTGAGCATGATCGTATATTCTAATTCAATTCCTGATAACAGGAAGACACACACAGTTTAAGTGTTATGTCATTCAGATGTACCCAGTGAAGTGGGGAGTTCTCAGAAGATTTGTACAGGCGAAGAGCTGTGGGATGGTTTTAATTTCAGGAAATGGTAGCAGATGTGCAGTAATGACAGAGGAGGAGCTGCAGCATTGTTGAAGGGGGAAAGTCGAAGTGTGTCCAACCAGGATATACAAACCAGCCAGAGCACATGGGCAGTACAATTGTTCTTAGCCAGACAGAAGGGGCTAGATCGGTGGCTGTCAAACTTTTTTGCTCAGGGGCCAAAACTAACAATATGATGTGGCACCTCATGCCACAGATTTCCAGGTCTTTCTATTTACTGGAAAACCATGTAAATGGTGTGTTATGAACCTCCAATAGGCTAGCTATAGTGAAGAAGCGAGAGCTATACCACTGACTTTCTAGCATTTATCGTTAAAGTCAATACCTTTCGGACCACTACGTTCTGTTCTCTGTTTTTCAGATTGTTGCCACCCTCAATGATCTGTAAATTGTAACACTGTAATTTCCTGATGAAATGTTGCTGCATTGTCTTTGTGAACAGATGGTTGATAACAGCAAATTGACTTATACTTAAATGTGTTATGTAACATGAGACACGATCACAACTGTTTTCTACATGTTTTGAAAGTCATTTTTCTTCAACTCAAATGACTGAACTACAACAGCCTTAATTTTATTTCATACTAGATGAGGTACCAGGCATTGACTAGATATGTATTTATTCCAATCTTATGTTATTCTGTCTATTCCGTCCCTCACTCTCTGTCATCCGTCTTCACTCACCATCTCTTCACCAATTTATCTGTCCATTTTGCACTCCCCCTGTATATGTCCATGTCCTCCTCCCCCTTATCCCTCCACATCACCATCCCCTGCCCCAATAAGATGGTGCCTTTGCTTACCCCACAATATTCCTTTACAAGTTGAAAATAATGTGTGTATCAGTGTGGTTGAAATCGATCCAATGTCTAATTATTTCTTTTAACAAATATGTACTGCATATGACCATCTCTATAATGCGTATTCATGAATCCAATGCACTTTCATGTAAGATTGATGCAACAGCAGATAATTGGTATGAGTCACAAGCACCCATTTGTTGTCAGCACTGAGAAACAAACAAGAAAACATTTCCATTATTAAGTCCCCTCCCACCGCAACGACAAATCTATCTGCCCCTGTACCAAGTGGCACATGTAAAGGCGATAGGACAACTTTACGTGCTCCTACTTACAATTCTTCCAGTACATTTTTCATTTGGTGAAGGAGACAGGTACAGCTGACAACTGCAAACCATTTATTCTTTACCAGATTTGGATATGTATCATTATCATTCTTCAGGAACTGTAAACATTAGCACCTTTTAAAATGAAATAGTAGTTTTGGAAACAAACCACTCGCAACTGTTGGATGTATGTGACTCCTTCGCCAAATAACATTGCTGTGTAGTTGCTGACAACAATAAGCCATGTTTATGACACTGAAATTCTGCAGTACAGGGAAAAAGATTTTTAAATACCCGTCCGCTGGTTTGACAACTATTAGATTATGAGGGATATATTCGTAGGAGACATAAGAGCAGTTGTGTCACATTGTCAACAATTACATTTTTAATCAGTCTTCACAGGAGTCAAGTGTTGAGACTGACTGGAATAATCATCATGGTAGCATGTCAATGATGACATGTGCCATTCACAGACTTTCACAGAATGACTGTCACCATGTTCACGAGTGTTGAAAACTGCATAAATGCTGCTGATCAAATTTCAATAAACTGGAAAATAGCATACAGTGCATCTGACTAATTCGTCCCAGCTGAATTATCTCTGCAAAATTAAAATTCACATGACTTGCATAATCTTACAGTATTCATGTAGCTATGCAGGAGCATATGAAGGGTGAAGGGAAGGAAGGGAATCATTAGTAATTTTGAGCCACTACCAAAAAAAAAAAAAAAAATCTGGGATCAATGTATCTTGTTCCTGAAATTTATTTTAAAGTACTTTCATGCAAGATGAGATAGATGTATTATTAAAATATTATATTACATTATTCAAATCGCCACAAAATTTTTATTATAATTGCATTAATCTCAAACTTTCAAAAAATGTAGAAATAAATAAGAAATTTAAAAAATAAGAAAAGGACAGATGCACTGCACATGCAACAGGCTATATAAGAAAGCTACAAGTCTCTTATTGAATCTGGTTTTTATTCATTATAATTGCAAAACAAATGTAAATAAAAATATATAATTTTTCCTTAATGTGACTTGTGATGAACGTTTTTGGTTATGTCGTCTATATCTGTGTCGTTTGGGCTGCATGCAATCCTCCTTGTGTCTTCTAAATGACTGGACAACCGATCACGATATTTATTTTACAGGTACTTCATTTTTGAAAATGAAGCTTCTCAAAGGTAAGTTGAAGGAAATAGTGTTAAAATGAAATGTGCACAGTCTCATAAATTTTTATAATAGTTAGGCACACATTTCCAAAATTCAGTGTACTGTTGTGTTTCATGATGTTCTATAAGCAGAGCTTTAAGCTGTGTGTCATGCTGAAGTTTGATTATTTTATTTAGCAAATTAGTTTTAGGAAATCCAAATTGGCAGAATAATTTGAGATCATCATGTCCAACATCCCAAGGGTTCTGTACGAGAATGAAACAGCTTTGAATATTTCTAACATCTGCAAATCTGTTTTTTATTTCTTCTAAATAGGCTTCCAAATATTCTTTCATATTTTGGTAAATAGTTTCGGCAATAGTTAAGCCTGATCGGAGCATAGCAACAGTTGGAAAATTAGACAGATCTTTTACTTCGAGTTCATTTATATATAATTGCAGTTTGGCTTCAAATGCAAATATTTTGTTAGTAATTTGCCCAATTATCTTGTTTGGTCCTTGTAATTCCAAGTTAAGTGTGTTGAATTTTTGTGTAATATCAGTCAAAAAAGCTGTAAGTATCCACCATTCATCATCATCAAGTCCAGGATAATTTTTGCCACTTTGTTGTAAGAATAAAATAATTTAAGATTTCAAATTGACAAACCATTCCAGCACTTTTCCTTTGCTTAGCCATCTGACAGCAGTGTATAAATTTTCGGTGATTAAGTTCACAGACAAGAATGAAATTTGTAACGCTTATAACCATTTGCATAACATTCTTCAATTTGGTATTTGAAATTTGACATGCCAAACTTTCTTGATGCAATAAGCAGTGAATGGAGAGTAAATCTGGCAAATTCCATTCCTTCTTAATCAGTGCTATCAAACCATTGTTGACACCTGTCATTGACGGACAACCATCTGTACATACTGATATTAATTTGCTCGTAGATAAATCTTTTTTTTTTTTTTTTTTTTTACAAAATCTTTAATTACATCCACAAAATCACACCCTTTTGTGTGACCTTTCGTGGTTATAATTGCTAAAAAATCTTCCTCTATTACCCCATCATTTGTGCAGTAACGCACAAAAATGAAAACTGAACCATCGAAGCTAAATCTGTACTGGAATCACATGCAAGACTGAAGTATTTGCATAGTTGGACTTTATTAATTACTGCCTCAAACATATATTTTGAAATATCTTCTATGCGACGTTCACAGGTAGATTCTGAAAGTGTGAGCTTATTTATTTCAGCTGATATTTGTTTACTGTTGGAGAAATTTTGAAACAAATTTTCAAAAACAGTCAGCATACATTTCTTCACTAATTCAGCATCAGTGAAAGCTTTCATATTTTTCTCCAGAATATTTCATACTTGGTATGATGCTCTTGTGACAGCCTCACTTTGCCCAACTGCTGCTAACATAACGTTTTGTTGACAACGAATGGTAGATTTTAAAAGAGCAATTTTTTTCCTTTCTTTCATTTGAATTCAAAGGAAAAGCTATTGTAAATGGATTGTAATTATTTGTGTAGTGGCGAAATAAATTGTATCTCTTCAGTCCCATGATCGTATCCCAGCATATTAAGCAATTAGCAGTACCTTCTTTGTGTCCACTTATAAAGCAAAACTCTTCTTCCTATATTTCTTGGAAACTTCTTTTCTCTTCACATATTTTCCTCTTAGTCACTGTTCTTGAGGGTACATCAGACATTATTGTACATCAGACATTATTTATTCCACTATAATTATATCACCAAATATGAGCACAAATACACTCAATATGCGACGAATGCTCAGGGGCACCGAAACTTAGTTCATGACTGATACACTGACACGACACAGCTAACAATGAGGTGGCTGCGGGACAAGCCCGCCACCAACAAACGAGCAGCTGTGGGCATGCGGCACACTTGATGCATGGCTCACATTATTGGTTAGCGGGCCGCTCATGCCTTTAGTGCTGCACAACACCGGCAAGTGGCACCTTAAATGAAAGTGGTGGATGGTTTTCAGTTACCTAATTACTTCCCCAACTTTAATCACAATTCTATGCAGTTTCTGTAAACAAAACACTGCTATGCGAGACAAATAGATAACTAACGCTACCCCTGCGAAGCTGAGGAGGGTCGCGGGCTGCACGAAAACATGATCTGGGCCACAGTTTGATGACCACTGGGCTAGACTATCTGAGGGATATCATGGGTCCGAGACTGCATTTCCAGCCAGCATATTTTCACTGTATTTATTCCACTTACGATGAGTTGGCAATAGTGGCAAGTTGTTATCAGCAGCGCTAGCTCAAGGAGGCCAGATGGACTAAACTGAAGATAAATGCATTATTGATCAATGGAACTACATGCAACATAACTGGGCCAACCTTCCATCTGCCAGCCACAATTGTGAGAATAATGCAAGTGAGCATCTCACGACCACAGTTGTACTGGCTAGATGTATGTTTGGAATTATCACCAGCACCAAACATAATATTTCTAAATAAAACACTAGAACCTGACCTAATCCAGTCACTGGATCAGTTCATTGCTGCACAGGAAGGACGAATCACAATCAACCAGTTAATGCAGCATGTAGAGCAGCACAGAGAAGGGCAACAACATGTAATAGTGATGTCAAATACCACAATACCAAGTGCCACCATAAGTCTGACTCTGCTGTATGTAGCTTTTATTCTTTTGAGACAGGGATCCGACCATTAGTGTAAACTACCATCAGTCCAGATTCCAGTAGATTAGATCCCTAGGGCATAAGAGATAGTGAGGGTGTAACCTTGTAGTGTGAATGCAGAATAGATGTAAATTTAGGGCTAAGTAGGAAGGAAACAACAGGACAAGCTGTGAAGATTGAGTTGCCAAAAGCACTAAATTTAAATGTGAGAAGTAGACTCATATATAAATTAGCAAAAAACAGCATAGTAAGAAAGACTGGAAGTCTTATATAACCCGTGTGGGCAAGTCTCAGTTGTTTAGGTATAAAATTTCTCAGAATTCTGTGAGAACATGTAGTCTGGTAAGAAATGGTCTTAAGCTTGACCCAAGGAAATGGATCTTATTTGTTGTTTGTTAGGGAGGGGGAAGGGGGGTAATTAACATAACAACAATATAGGGGCATATTAGTGTGAGCATGAGCATGAGAAGTGTATTGCAGCAGCATTGATGGCAGATGAGGATGGGATGTTGTCACTGCAATAGAATTATTCTGAGTCTTGCAGCTCAAACAGAATGACTGACCTGTGTCAGATGAGGATGGCATAAGGACCTGCCAGCAGAGGTCACAGCTTCAAGGCCAGGGTAGGGCAAGAACTGTGCATAGTAAGTCACTCCTCGGATGTAAGCTTGTCTCACATGGAGTAAGATTCACTGAAATCTTACTTCCCCGTTCATGCGACATCTCTTTTGAAGACTCTGTCATTTGATAACTGGCTGCCCTGCAGGGACTGTGCATGTTTCCCTTTCCCTTTTTCCTGTAAGGCCTTGTCAGCTTCCCTGTATGCTATTTGCATTGGTCAGTCAGGAGTCCAGCTGATGACTGACATCACTCCCTATAGGGTAGAGACTCTGAGACAATGCCAGTTAATGCTCAAGACCAAACAGAATGTTGTGCATCCGCTGCCTGACCTGCAATCTTTCTCAAACAATTGTAAAGAAACAGTTTGGTAAATGGTCATATTTATTTTGATAATTTAGGATTGAGTAAATTACTGCAAGAATTTCAGAAAGTTTTCAGTGAAAAATAGAGATTGCTACGAATTTGCATTTGGTGCATGTTAGATCATATGAAATGTAGCTAACATATTGAATTTTTCTTTAAGCTTTGATGGATATTATTGCCTCTCACCAGTCTTGAGAAACTGGATCATGTATGGAGCACTTCATCCTGAACTCGCGCACCAATCAAAAAGCCAGAATGAAATATTCACAAAATTCCTTGTAGCTCATAAATAGTTTTAGACATTGAAGCAAGATTTTGGCAAATGATGGTATGAAAAGTGGAGGATATTTTGCCAGGTGATTAACCCTTAGCTTCCCATGTCATTTTTTTGTCACACTCTGTTCCGGATGCAATCTGAGAGACTGCTATATTTAAATATCTATAAAAACTACATTCAGGAGTTTCAATGAAACAGTTCAGTTTCTTATGTAAAAGATTACATTAATACCACACAAAATACATTTAAATAAATTTTAAAGTTTATTTTTACCAGAAAATGCACCTAAACAGAAAACTGCACAAAATGAATGTGATATTACATGATAATGTTACTGCTATGAAAACTAAAACATCCTGCACTCTAAACTTTGCTTTTTGCTATATTTTTATTGTTTATTACACATGCAATAATAAAAACCCAAAAAATCCCATAAAACATTCAAAAAATGAAATCAAACAATGGAAAATCCAGGATGGAATGTAACAATACCAGAGAAGAAAAGTTGCTACTCGCCATAGAGCGGAGTTCTGAGTCACGATAGGCACAACAAAAAGATTCACACAATTATAGCTTCTACACACGCGCGCACACACACACACACACATACACACACACACACACACACACACACACACACACACAAAAATGCAACTTGCACACATGTCTGCAGTCTGGTTTCAGTTCTCAAAAAATGAAAATTATACAAGTACTTTTCAGGTCTTTAGTTTCCTCCTCAGAGGTTTTATTTGCACACACTGGAAATTTCTGTAGAGAATTTGAGTTGGACTGGCTTCTTGCAACTCTAGCAAATATAAGATATAATTCTCTTCTTTCTCAGGTGACAGGTGGAGCATGTTTTTGTGTTTTTCCAATTGATCTACAATGCTCCTCTTGGTTCTGCTACACCCAAAACATTGTCAATGGATACATGAATTTCATGGGCTATGTGACAGCAATTGACTGCTTTTTGTCTATGTCATCATGAGTGAGCCTGCAAGCTTTTTCAGAAAATTAAAATCCCTCACCTGTGTGTTGTCTTTGTAGGAATTGTGAAGAACAAACACATTCATCCCACCTTTGTCAAACATGCAGAAAAGTAGTGTCATTGGCCATCGTTGGAAGGGGCTCCAATGACAAGCAATATTTGTTTCAACCAAATATATTTGTGGCAGAACCTTTAGCTAAAGATTCAGTCCCTACACTTTTGTCTTCATCACTTTGATAACTTGTTTCATTCAAGTAATTCACAGTTGGCAAAACAAATTCATCTTCACATAGCCTACTCACAGTTCTCATTCTGAATTATGTTCACTTTTAATTCCATTGTAACTATCTGATTCAACATCATTTCCTAAACTGTCATCAAACCATTTTAAAAGCAGTATCCTCAGAGTCAGGGTCCATAATACAAACAGTAGACGAAGACCTGCCTATTGAATTCGTAACACAAAGTCCCAGGTGCAGTCTCAGAAGCAGTAATAGTATAGGTCCACATCACTTTCAAGTGGCTACTAAGAAAGGGAACTTTGGGAAAGAACAACTAGACAACACTATAATATCCAACCACACCCCTATGCATTAACAACAGAGTAGCAATAAATGTTAGCAGTCTGTGAGACAGCTCCTGTGATGTTAAGGGGTAATATGCAAAGCTCCCAAATGTACCACGATATTCAAGCAACTACAGAGTTTTTCAATGAAGTGAAATAATATCTGTCACTAATAGCTGGTGACATGAGAATTACTGTGGTTTGGAGCAATATATCTGAAGAAATTACAGTTTATTTTATAGCAAAATTTGGCATTTTCATAGACTATTGACATGTCTCTACATCAGTTGCTGTTTTATGATTCTTTTGCAATTCCAACTGCATTAGAATGTTAGTGAGATGAATATTTATTAACTCAGCTGTACAAGTATTTAGGCAAAAGAAACCAATTAATATGGCAACAAGGAGTCTTAGGTATTACTCAAAACTTGTCACTGATAATGTTTCCTTGAAGAAAAATAAAGGTGGTGATAAGTCTGGGGAAAATAAATGGTTAAATCTGCTGAAATTAAAGCAAAATACTATACCCAAGTGTATTTTTTATATAAATGATATGGACTGAAACTGGGCAATGGATTTTATTTCTGTATCTCAAACATCTAAGAAATAGGAAAACAATTAACAGAACATAGCATGCCATCTTTCCTTTCCTGTCTCTATAAAGAATGAGGGCTTGTCCTTTTTCACCACAAACATCTTTAATTTGTCAAAGTAGTTGGTAATCTATTTACATGTTGATAAGTAGTTGACTGCATTTTGCAAATTTAAATGTTTTCATCTGTCTCAGATTACTGAGATACAGAAATAAAATTCTTTGGCCAGTATCAACCAACAACAAACATTATTAAACACACACTGATGTACAGGATTCCATTAAAATTTCACCTGCAGTAGCTATTTATTTTCATCAGACTTCTTTTTATTTTCACCAGACTTCTTATTCCCTTTAATTTCTTTCAGAGAGACGTTATCAGTGGCAATTTTGCAATTTTGAGTAATACATTAAGTATCCTTGTTGCCACATCCAAATCTGCTTCATTCACCAAAACACTGCAGAGTTTGTAAATATTCATGTCACTAGTTAACATTGCTACAGCATCATTAAAAAGCAACTGACATAAAGACAAGTCAAATGAAACTCCCCTTTCTTGATACAAAAATAAAGTGACATTTCCTCACATATGTTGTTCCAAATCCACAATAAATCTCATTTCACCAGCTATCAGTGGCCCTTAAATATTACATCATTTCATTGAAAACATCCATAGTCAGTTGAATAACACAGTACATTTGCAAGTTTCACATATTAATCATATGATGAAATACTCTCATCTTGCCTGCCCGATTAGCCGTGCGATCTAACGCACTGCTTTGCGGGTGGGATGGTGTGCCGATCCCCGGCGTGAATTTGCCCGACGGATTAGTGTTGGGGTTCAGTGTGCCGGCCAGTTTGTGGATGGTTTTTAAGGGGTTTTCCATCAGCCTCGGCAAATGTGGGCTGGTTCCCCTTATTCTGCCTCAGTTACACTATGTCGGCGATTGCTGTGCAAACACTATCTCCATGTATGCGTACACTGTAATTACTCTACCATGCAAATGTTGGGGTTACACTCGTCTGGTGTGAGATGTTCCTAGAGGGGGTCCATTGAGGGCTGAACCACACAATAACCCTGGGTTCGGTGGGGGGCCGAACTGCACAATAACCCTGAGTTTGGTGTGGGGCAGTGGTGGGGTGAGTGGACTGCTGTGGCTTGTTGTGGGGCTGTGAACCACTGAGGACTGTGGCGGGGATGAAGCCTCTCCATTGTTTGTAGGTCCCCAGTTCCATACAGTACAACACAAATACTCTCATCTTTGTGTACTATCATTTGCCAAAATCTTGTTTCAATATCTGAAACCGTTTACGAGATAAGAGGAATTTTGTGAATATTTCATTCTGGATTATTTTCTGGTGTGTGAGTTCAGGAATACCCATTTTCTTGAGACTGGAATGGATACCAATATACTTCAAAGTTTAAAGAAAAATTCAATATATTAGCTACACTTCATATGCAGCAACATGTGATGCAGCATCCACCAAACAGAAGTTCACAGCAACCTTGGTTTTTCACTGCAAACTTTCCGAAATTCTTGGAGTAGTTCACTTAATCCTAAAATATCACAATAAATATGACCAGTAATGAAATGATTGGCTGTTCATCATGAGGTTGATGAATGAAGCTATAAGATGTGTGAGAATCAAATTACTTACTATATAGTTTAATTACAATCGTTTGAGAAAGATTGCAGTTTAGCAGCTCATGCATCCTGCCATTCATGGAATCAATCCAGCCAGCTCGCTTCCACACCAAATCATATTCCTATGAGAGGTTCAGCATGCAAGGTAGCCATCACCCCCACCATCTAGCCTGCAGCCATATATGCCATCTACCACACTTGCAGAGAACCTTACTTTGTGTGAGAAGGGCTTTAGTGACATGTCATGGCTGACCACACTATGTCATCTCCAGTAGCATGGCCAACCAAATCCCAGGGGGCAGTAGGTTGCTTTCCTTGTGCACCAGCCACTATCCACAACCACTGGATGGTCATCTCTCATAGCACCACTGGATGGCCCCAGTGGCTGTAGCGACCACAGAACACTGAGTTCACATACTGCTTAAGTGATGATGTTTCTGGCACAGTGTAGTACCATGTCACCAACGTAATGTTTGTGGACAGTGAGCCCAGCAGAATTCAGAGGCCAGCTGGCTACTGACCCAGTGTATCAAGCATTGCAGATGTATCAGTAAAAGAACTTGTTACATTTGTAGCTGCCTTTCTCTGGAGCCACCTGGGCTCCCACCTCACCTCCACCACCCACTCGCACCATCCTGGCTCAAACTGCCCTCCCCTCCGCCTCGCACCTGTGGGTGCTATAGCCTAGAAACTATCAGAAATTGCTTCGTCTACACCATTCTTTATGATGCAAGTTTTTCGATTTGTTCATCAAATTCTGAAAACTGTATATATCTCTTTGAAATGCACATCAAATCACCCACATTAAATTCCTGCTTCTGTGGACCAAGAATTTTAATGTCATTGTATACTGTATTTAGAAACTCATTATCACATACATCTACAGGATGCATTTTAATCACGTTATGTGTAGAGCCATTATATTCTGCAATCATTTATGGAAGAGTACTGAGCCACTGAAATGGTCCTTGAAGATTAAACTGAACTAACATAGGATTTTTTATTGTCCTGTTCAATCGATCCATAAAACTTGCTTTCATGTGAATGAATTTGAGTAGTGTTGTATTCTGTACTGATCCATCATTGCCCTGAAATAATAATTGTGGAATTTTCCCCCATGTTTGGTTCGAAGTTTGTCAGGCAGTGATTCATCCCTGTCTGCAGCAATCACTTACACACATATGGAACATCTTTACCAGTATCCACCGTCACAGCTAGGGCCCAGGTAAATTTGGAATACATGCGTATAATCATTAAAATATATTTTAAAACTTTATTTGCTGGTGAATATTGCTTCATATCTATGAAGTCTGTCTGCCATAAACCATCCAAACTATGTACAACAGTGCACCTGCATATGAATGTTTTTTTTTTTTGCAATGGTTTATAGAGCTCTTGGACAACTGTCTCCACAATTATTCAATAACATGTCTTTGTTGAAGCTCTTAAATGATTGGTATAATTTCGTTCATGGGAGCAATATTCTCTGTGAGGACAATGCTGTTAGGGTTGCCACAGTGTGTGTGTACTGCAGAGGTCGATGGTTCATTCTCTTATACTCATTGCCAATGGCCTCACCAGCACTATGCAAAGCTTCTAATGCACATCTAACAATATTCATTTATCTCTGGTTCAGGCTTTTTATTTATTCATCTGGGGTTACATTTAGCTTATGTGCTTTGATCATATATAATGTTTCAGCATACTCTACTATCTCTTTTGGGAAGTACATGCTAGGATTAAAAGTTTTTAAGAATATTAGATGCACTATCCAAGTGTTCCTTCAAACTCCTTCTCTCCAACATGTACTAAGTGCCTGGTTAAGGGTATAGTATGCTTTCCCGACATGTATGATTTATCCCTGGTGACTCTGTACGCCATATTTATTTTGGTAGCACTGTGACGACTAAAGTAATTGGGAGTAGTTTACCCCTCTTCTTGTTCCTCCTCTTCTGCCTCCTTAGCTCATGTTTGAGAATTATTTAAGATTTTCAGTTGTTGGTCTAAATGTCTCTGAGAGAGGTAATTTTAAAACTGGGGTAACCATAGCTAAAATAGTTATACATGATTGACTGACAATTCATACAGTTAACATTTGTTTAAGTACAAGTGTTAAAACTATTAAAATATGAAACTGAATGAAAAGTCCAATAGTCCACTGTAGCTGTATTTATTTTAGTTGGTTATAGACCCACATGACCAGTTTCACAACATTTAAGTTGCATCTTCTGGTGTACTGAGTGATTTTTTCCACCACGTACAAACTCTAGGGACTGATAAGTGAGAGGATATGGAACAAAAAATGCTTAATGAACTTATGTCTGGAAACACATGGTTTCCATGCTAGAGACTATTTGTTCAATAATACATTACAGAGACTGTGGTCTAATATGCACTGTACTGCGCAGCAACAGGTACAGTATGTGTGGTTTCCTCCTAGAGGGCAGCACTGTTCTTCATACGTCATGCCCTAGTGCCCTCTCCTGCCATAGTAATTGGTAATATTATATACAGTTCACTTCTCTTACTGACTCACCTTGTAGTGGATGAGATAAGCATTGTACACAATGGTTCCATATTCAAATGAAGAGCTTGCCAACGTGGTGTTTACTTATGGAAAGGCAAATGGCAATGGGCAGTGGGCAGCAAGGTTGTATCAGGAGACCTATCCCTGCCAGCAACAACCACAGCATTCAATGTTTACAACTGTGTTTCGCTATTTGTCTGAGATGGAACATTTCAGGAAGCAGGAAATCATGAAGGATGTACCCAAAATGTTCGGACACCAGACTTAGAGGAAAACATGATTAACACTATGGAAGGTGACCACAGTGTCAGTAGCAGGCAGCTGGCATGCCAGTACAGGGTAAGCCAGATGACCATGAGGAACATTCTTCATGATGATTGTTACACCCTTATCACTTACAGTGTTTGCAGGGCTTACTAGTGATAGACTTTCCACATAGGAAGCAGCTTTTCCACTGGTTTCTTCACCAGGTAACCACAATTCTGGGATTTGTGTCATCCATCCTATTCACAGATGAGGCCACCTTTACACAGAGTGGTATCTTCAACTTTCATAACAGTCATCTGTGGAATAATTTGCAGAACTCCCATGGTATGCTGACAGCAAATCACCAGCAGCAGTGCAGCCAGAATATGTGGGCCAGGGTAACTGGCGATTATATTCTGGGACCAGTATTCCTTCCACATCACCTATCAGGGAGAACTATTGGTGTTTCTTGTGGGTGACTTTGCCTCCCCTTCTTGAAGAAGTTCCATTGATGATTCAAAGGATTATGTGGCTCCTACATGATGGTGCTCCAACAGTTGTGTCTTTCCTGGCCGATGGATTGGACAAAGGGGTACAGTTTCATGACCTTCTTGTTCACAGGATCTCAGCCTATGCAATTTCTGGTTATAAGGCCATCAAAAAAGTATCATGTATGTCAAACCCATTCCATATGTGGAGACACTTGAGCAGCATATTCATGCTGCCTTTGACACTGTTCAGATGCAGCCTGGCTGATGTGAACATGTGAGACAGAACATGCTATTGCACATACATGCATGCATTGAGTCGAATGGAAACCATTTTCAACACATACTGTAACTGTGGCTGCTTGGTACAGCACATATTAGACCACAGTCTCTGTAACAATGCATGACTGAATAAATGGTCTCTAGCATGGAAACCATGCGTTTCTGGACATAAGTTCATTCGACCTTTCTTGTTCCATATCCTCTCATAGATCAAGCCCTAGAGTTTGTACACAGGGGAATAAATCACCCTATATATCTGTACAGAAAAAAAGTTTTAAATTAATACTTTCAAAATGATGAACTGAAGTTATCTGAGAGATCTTAAAGTACTGAATAAATACACTTAAACGTGGAAGAAAATATTATGCATCTAGGAAACTAGGTGCAGATGACATGTGCCCCACAAAGAATGGGCCTATAAATATTTAATAAATAAGATTTGTAATCTCGTACCAAAAGAAGGTTACTTGCAAATGCTCTGTCATATGTTATAAGGAGTAGTTACAGATTCCCACAGAGTAAAAGTTGGCTTAGCTAGGCAAAGTTCTCAGCCCTTCTCAATTTATAAAAACCATCATCAGTGATGGATATCATGTCTAAAAATGAAAGAGTAGAGTTAGGCATCAGAACTGATCCTTGATTAAAAACAGTGAAGCAGTAACTCAAAGAAAAAAAAGAGCTGTGGACTGCCCCATGTAATGTGGAACAACTGCCAAAAATGGGACTGACCTGTGTTAAAATCATGAACTGTCATCACTTTACCAATTAAGATATTTTCTTGTCAGTCTGTGTCAAGCAACAGATGATTGCCCCTCATAAATGTTATCCTGGGAAGTACAGGGTCCTGTAGTGATTGAAGAATAAAACAAACTTAGTGATGAAATCTAATAAAATTAATGTATTGAAATCAAATGAAATTAATGTATTGAAATCTAATGAAAATTATTTTAACTGTTTATTTCTTTGGGGGGGGGGGAGGAGGCACCAATGACTGAAAGGAAGAAGCTTATGCTGCCGGATAAGCTTACCAAAAGCTGACATGTTCTTGTGTGTGTCACCAACACAGCAGCTGACAACATAAGCTACAAACATCCAGTGTGTTGCTGAAGTGTGTGCTGGGGCTGCTGAACGGGTACTGAGAGAGAATGATCTAACCCCAACTGTCCTAATTTTAGCAGTCATAATTTATGACAAATAGCGTTATGCACCTCAGTGACTTTGCATTTTGTTGATATGCTGCTGCACAATTTATATGGCTTTACTTTTTCAGATGATGAAACCACTGCTTTTGCTCAACATCTGATACATTATTCCCTTGATGTCATGCAGAATCTCCTGCAACAGCTGACACTTGGGCTGAAATAATGTTTTCAAATATATATATAATCTTTGTTTTATGATGAGACTTACCAAACAAAAGCGCTGGCAGGTCAATAGACACACAAACATACACACAAAATTCTAGCTTTTGCAACCAATGGTTGCTTTGTCAGGAAAGAGGGAAGGAGAGGGAAAGACGAAAGGATGTGGGTTTTAAGGGAGAGGGTAAGGAGTCATCCCAATCCCGGGATGGATATGTGCGGATGGATATGTGTGTGTGTGTGTGTGTGTGTGTGTGTGTGTGCGAGTGTATACCTGTCCTTTTTTCCCCCTAAGGTAAGTCTTTCCGCTCCCGGGATTGGGATGACTCCTTACCCTCTCCCTTAAAACCCACATCCTTTCGTCTTTCCCTCTCCTTCCCTCTTTCCTGATGAAGCAACCGTTAGTTGCAAAAGCTTGAATTTTGTGTGTGTGTTTGTGTTTGTTTGTGTGTCTATCAACATGCCAACGCTTTTGTTTGGTAAGTTACATCATCTTTGTTTTTAGATATATTTTTCCCATGTAGAATGTTTCCCTCTATTATATATATATGCTCAAAGCAAACCCTCTCAGGGTTTGCTAACACTGATAGAACGACAGTAGTCTTCCCACAGTGAGGAGGTATGTATATTATCAGGAAGATGTGATCCACTTATTTCTTCTTCTTCTTGGCATCAACATCATTGCAGGACCAGCCTGTTACTGCAAAGTCCCTGTGATGAGGATGTTTTGTCCATTCAGCTATTGTGATGGCTACAGGTTTACATTAGCATGCAGGGGACTGTATAGGAGAGAGAGAGAGAGAGAGAGAGAGAGAGAGAGAGAGAGAGAGAGAGAGAGACAAATATTGCTCTTATACTTTTATTCCTTTATAAATTCTTGCATATCAGCAATAAAGGAAAAGATAGATTGTTACTTACCTGCTGGAGTTGTCAGTCACATGTGCGTGAGGTGTACTTGCTTGTGTGAATGAATGATGTGTGTTTCTCTTTCTTTTTTGATGAAGGCTGTGGCCAAAGCTTGTGTGTAAGTGTCTTGCAATTGTGCCTGCCTGCAACTTAATGTGTCATCTTTAAGTAAATAGTAGTCTCTCTTTTCCTACATGGTTGATATTCCAACTTGGAGTTTCTATTGTTTAAATTCTCACATAAGCAAGGATAAATATGCATATTTAAATATACTCATAGTTTAGTGCCTACATCAGAAGTGGTTGCTTCATACATATTCCCATGTATCGACACACAGCAGGTGTCATACAGTTGAGCAATGATTTCCTCCAACAGATTAGAAGTTTTCCATGCCAACTCTGTCAGACCAGTCCACATTTTCTAGTATAATATGTACATATGGTTGTAAGCTTAAACACATGTCTAGAACACGCTGAGTTGCATAACTGACTTGGAAAAGGACCCTGTCTTCCAACTTTAAGCTCTCAGGTTTTTATATCTCATCCAGTGCAGTCCCCAACAATCAGTCTTTCCTTCTCATTCCATCTGGTGAGTCTCTCCTGACCTGGGGTTCTGGGTGACTTTTGTGAACTATATACCTTTTCCTAAACCTCTCCAGTCCTTTTCCTTCACCATTCTTCCATCTCCTTCAACCCCTGCCAGAAGAAGGAGTCACTAGCTCCAAAAGCTTGCATAAGTTAAACCTTTTTATCTATGTGTTTTCTCCTGCTGCTGCTTGGTGAGTAGATTTTTCATCTATCCAATGACATTATAGTAGCCTATATCAAGGATTTTCAAAAAACAACACTGGATAGAATTCATGATCTGAGGTCATACCCATTTGCTGTCATTGATGTTTAAGTTGTAGGTGGTGTTATATACCATAATTCTAACATTTTCTGGCCTTGCCTCACCTGTCGGAAGGTGAAGAAATGTGTTAGATACACATGTACAGCCATATACAATGAATAAAATCATGAACTAGATGCTAAATGTGATAAGAAGAGTTTAACGGCATTACTGATTAATTTACATGCAGGAAACATGTCCATATTGCAAGTTCTTAGAACTGAAGAATCATTCAGTATACATCAGTCAACCATTAAGACACTGTTAATGGAGAATGATCATTGCAGGACATTGGTGTTTTCAGGTAATCTGCTTAGTCTTGCCATTCTGAATATTCTGGAATTAACTGTATTGGAATTCTTGATGATGATGCAACTAAAAGACTGTGGGTTTGACAGAATGGAGTGTGTTGACACATATTATGGCTTAATTCTAAAAATGTGTAAAAGGTGATACTTGAAATTTCTAAAAAGCTTATGTACAGTGCTATAATTTGGGTGTGATGGGTTACTATCGATTTCCTAAAGAAATGATTCCTCTTTTCTGTAACATTACACAGAAATTTCACAAGCTACTGC
The DNA here is from genome assembly GCF_021461395.2 of Schistocerca americana. Lineage (NCBI taxonomy): Eukaryota > Metazoa > Arthropoda > Insecta > Orthoptera > Acrididae > Schistocerca > Schistocerca americana. The sequence goes on along the minus strand of NC_060123.1, from coordinate 124,697,538 downwards.
TGGTGTTTCAGAGTGATGAGTTTATTTTCAGGTATGGCTATTGTGATAGGCATTTTCAATCAAATGGGGATTGTGATGTTGATTGCTCACCTCCTATTAAAGTGCACTGTGAAAGTAGTAAAAAAGGGATCGCATAAAATACATGATTTTTTAAAACATCATATCATTTTTTCTTAATAAATATGTGGCTGATTTAGTGCAACCATATGGTAATTGAGACCACTTACTTTTTCTCTTTTATGTAACATACTGACTGCGCTAAGGCAGCAGCACATCCTTAAGCACTTTGAATTAATTGCAAATCATGCAGTGAGAGAGATGTAGCCTGCTGTTGCAAGAGAATGAGTCATATGCCTATGTGTTTACTCAGGCATTTAATGAGGAGAAGACCATACTGGGCAACTGTCCACTGCCTGTGCCAGTGTCACTCCAGTAGCTGCCAACCACCCATGTGGAGCTGGCCCCCACCACCCACTGTCCCCTGGCTGAGCACAGTGCCAGTATGTGGAAGACATACAATAAAGTGCATAGCTAACCTTTCCCAGTTTTATCCTTATATATAAAATTCTCGTGTCACAGTGTTAGTTGCCATACTCCTCCAAAATGGCTTGATCGATTCTGATGAAATTTTACAAGTATATTCGATACATCTGAGAATCAATCGTAATCTATTTTTCATACACCTAAGTGATAAGGATGGTCCACCCCAAACATTTTTTTCTTATTTTTTGGACAGAACTTTTAATTTTAATTTTTGTGATGTGGCATTACAAAATACACGCAACCCTAAATTTTCACCCTTCTACTACTAACCCCTATTTTTTATAGCAGTTTTAGTAATTTAATAATTTTTAACCCCGGTCAATAACTTGATCAGTTATCCCCGCCAGGTGTCTACCGGTGATAGTCTTTCACTATCGATATATAGGTAATTGAAGAAAATGTACCAAAAGCAATGACTCGAATATCCCTCTTTGAATCAATGTAACTACACCGAGAAGTTTAACTAGGTAGAATGCGTCATTCGCTAAACTGACATTTAGGCCAGGCACACACAGATAGATTTTTATTGTATGGAAATATATTGTATGATTAAATTCTTTTAGTGGGACAAAGAAGTTCCTATCCTCTCCTTTGTTCCTCTAAAAGAATTTAATTGTACAATATTTTTACGTACGATAAAAATCGATGCATATGCGCTTGGCCTTATTCATAATGCTGGCGAACACGTTTCAACACGAAATTGCTACTATGTTTGTATGCTCATGGACGAGCTGTGTATCGGCTGCAATTGTTAAATGTGCGTGATCTACTGTAGAAATGCTAGAACTAATAGTGGCCGATACTGCCGGACTTCCCCCTAAGCCTTTTCTCACTCCCTACACCTTTTTCGGTCATTATTATTGTTTGTGTCATGAGCTCCCACCAACAATGGCTATTGTGTTACACGTATACATTGTGTTATACGTATACATTATTCTTAAATACTAAAGATAATTTATATGGCAAAACAATGTTTGCCGGGTCAGCTATAACATATAAAGATTTTCAGAGGCGGAACGAAGTTCGCCGTGTGTAGCTAGTTTACTATAAATATTAGAGTGTCAAAGTAACAAGAATGTGTTTTTGGGGCAGTGTGATGTTAAGTTCCATATTTATGACTGCATAGTTTAAAAAATCTGTAAATAGCATTGGGATACAGTACCATGCTGGAAATTGCAGAAGTTTCATGGTTTGCTCAAGTGAGATACAGACTAAGAATGTCAAGTTCCTTCTCAGGATGCAGGAAACACTAAGGTGGTGGGTGGTTGGAGGGGGAGAGGGGAGAACGAATAGGAGCATGCTGAACCAGTGAGGGAGAGGGGACCCCATTTATTAGTCATAAAATACCGTCTTTATGATGACACCTGTGTGAACGTGAGGACAGGTGAACTATTCGGCTGATGTCTTGCTATAAATTACAGTAGTTATAATAATACTTTGGAATATTAAATTAATGATAATGACAGTTATTGCCCATTAATGAAATCCTAAATAAACAAAACAAGAGCCCAAGTGAGAAGTTTGTTTACATAAGGGGAGCTAGGACAAATGACCAGTTTGTTTACATAAGAGAACAATGGACCCCATTGAGTTTGAACAGGCATAGCCCCCCTACTGCCAGCCACCCCGAAAACACTTTACAATTGTTGCCCTAAAATTTTAGGGAACAAGTTGGACATTGCAAAGAACTCACCGCATTTGTGTTATTGTCATTTAAAATAGAGGCCACTGCCCACATTTTTCAATAAAAACACAGAGTACCAAAATGTGATACACTGTGATCTATATTCCACAAGCACCACACACTGGATAGTCCTGCAGCTGGACGAAGAAGCTGAGCTACAGAGGGCTCTGCCCTATATGAAGACAATTGAGAAGGACCTCATCCCATCTACTTGGCTGGAAGGAGATATGCCACTGCAAGGGTGTGGACTTTATCAGACACAGTTTGTTGTCTGTCACTTTTAGCCATTTGTTGTTCCATCGATGCGTGATTCTGTACTTCAACTATGGGGTGATAGCACACAGGTTGATGCCATCCTGAATGAACTGAGGGTCACAACATACCTCCTTGGCTGCTACATCTTCCATTTAGTTCTGTTTTATACCTGTGTGCCCTAGCACATTGCAGAAAGAAATCTCCTTCTGCAGCCTTTGTAAGTGGGAAAGTGCATCCTGGGTCTCCTGAACTACTTTATCTGCTAGATACAAGTGTTGTAGAGATTGGGGGGCATTCAGGAAGTTGGAAAAGATGAGTAATTTAGCAGGTATAACACATCTCATCTGCTTCAGTGCAGCCAAGATCGTGTATAATTCGGCATGGAAGACAGTGACCTCTGGAGGCAACTGAGTCTTGAGGACACAATTGGGGAACACAATGTAGCAGCTAATGGAATCCCTCTGTTTAGACTGATCCCTGAATACAACTATGCAGTTGTGATGCTCATTTAAAGTGTCAAAAAATATCATATTAAAAACGTAAGCAGGAATGGAACTTCTCCTGTACTTCACTAAAATCAAATTACTGGGCGCGACTGCAGTAACCTTTTTTTTTGTTCAAAAAAAGGGATGAAGTCAAAAGCAGGTTCTATTGCTCCATATGCACCTTGGCTGCAGATGGCTCGCACAGGATAGAGTAGCATGAAGAGCTGCATCAGTGCAGTCTAGAAACTGAATATCACAGCAACAACAATGACAGGGAATACATGAGTGTGTTCGCGCCCATGGGACAGAGGGACGGGGGGGGGGGGGGGGGGGGTAAATGTCACATTGATATTGACAATAGACAATCAGAATTTGAAAGATCTGTGTTGGAGAAAACAAAGTTTTTTTATGAGACAGTATGATACTCAGAAAACTCTTATGTCAACTGACACTGACCACCTTCACAATTATGCTGAGATGCCAAAAGTCATGGGATACCTCATAATATCGTCTTGGACCTTCTTTTGCCAGCAACTCGATGTAGCATAGACTCAACAAGTCGTCGAAAGTGCCCTGCAGAAATATTGTCCCATGCTGCCTCTACAGCCATCCATAATTGCAAAAGTGTTGCAGTTGCAGGATGTTGTGCATGAATTGACCTCTCCATTGCTTCATATAAATGTTCAGTGAGATTCATGTTGGGCGATCTGGATGGCTAAATCGTTCACTCAAATTGTCCAGAATGTTCTTCAAACCAATCACGAATAATTGTGGCCCAATGACATGGCATCGTTGTTCGAGAACATGAAATCCATGAATGGCTGCAAATGGTCTCCAAGTAGCTGAACATTGCCATTAACAGTCCACGATCAGTTCAGTTGGACCTGAGGACCCAGTCCCTTCCATGTAAACACAGCGTAGGCATCTGCCGCCATAGCCCATACACAAATTTCGTCACAGTGTCCTGACGGATATTTTCGTCGTATGTCCCACAATGATTTGTGAGTATTTCACACAGTGTTGCTTGTCTGTTAGCTCTGACAACTCTACGCAAATGCCGCTGCTCCCTACATCTACGTCTACATCCACATTCACATTGATACTCTGCAGTCCACTTTATGGCATGTGGTGGAGGGTACCCCATACCACTACTAGTCATTTCCTTTCCTCTTCCAGTCGCAAACAGAACAAGGGAAAAACAACCTTCTCGTTCTGCAGGCAGCTTCAAACGCTGGTTCTCTAAATTTTATCAGTAGTGTTCCTCGCAAAAAAACGTCGCCATCTCTCCAGGGATCCTCATTTGTGTTCACGAAGCATTTCCATAACACTTGCCTGTCAGTTGAACCCACCAGTAACAAATCTAGCAGCCCGCCTCTGCAGTGTTTCCATGTCTCGGTCATTAAATGAAAACCATCAGTTTCTGTGTTGTCTGTGGTGAGAGGTAATGTCTGAAATGTGGTATTCTCGGCACACTCTTGACACTGTGGATCTCAGAGCACTGAATTTACTAACAATTTCCAAAATGGAATGTTCTATGCGTCTAGCTCCAACTACCATTCCATGACCAGAATCTGTTAATTTCCGTCGAGTGGTCACAATCATGTCAGAAATCTTTTCACATGAATCACCTGAGTAAAAATGACAGTTTCGCCGATTCATTGCCCTTTTATACATTGTGTACGTGATACTACTGCTAATTGTATGTGTGAATATTGTTATCCCATGACTTTTGTCATCTCAGTATATACACTATGTGATCAAAAGTATCTGGACACCTGGCTGAAAATGACATACAAGTTCGTGGCGCACTCCATCAGTAGTGCTGGAATGATGTTGGCCCACCCTTAGCCTAGATGACAGTTGCCACTCTGACAGGCATACGTTCAATCAGGTGCTGTAAGGTTTCTTGGGGAGTGGCAGCCCATTCTTCACGGAGTGCTGCACTGAGAAGAGGTATCAATGTCGGTCGGTGAGGCCTAGCACGAAGTCGGCATTCCAAAACATCCCGAAGGTGTTCTATAGGATTCAGGTTAGGACTCTGTAGAGGCCAGTCCATTACAGGGATGTTATTGTCGTGTAACCACTTCACCACAGTCTGTGCACTATGAACAGGTGCTCGATCATGTTGAAAGATACAACGCCATCCCCAAATTGCTCTTCAACAGTGGGAAGCAAGAAGGTGCTTAAAACATCAATGTAGGCCCGTACTTTGATAGTACTATGCAAAACGACAAGGGGTGCAAGCCCCCTCCACGAAAAACACGTTCACACCGTAACAACACTGCCTCCGAATTTAGCTGTTGGCACTACAAATGCTGGCAGATAACGTTCACCGGGCATTCACCATAGCCAAACCCTGACATCGGTTCACTACATTGTATACCATGATTCGTCACAACGTTTTTCCACTGTTCAATCGGCCAGTGTGTACGCTCCTTACACCAAGCGAGGCGTGTTTGGCATTTACTGGCGTGATGTGTGGCTTATGGGCAGCCGCTCGACCATGAAATCCACGTTTTCTCAACTCCCGCTTAACTGTCATAGTACTTCCAGTGGATTCTGATGCAGTTTGGAATTCCTGTGTGATGATCTGGATAGATGTCTGCCTATTACACGTTACGACCCCCTTCAACTGTCGATGGTCTCTGTCAGTCAACAGACGAGGTCTGCCTGTACGCTTTTGTGCTGTACGTGTCCCTTCACGTTTCCACTTCGCTATCACATCGGAAACAGTGGCCCTAGGGATGTTTAGGAGTGTGGAAATTTCACGTACAGACGTATGACACAAGTGACACCCGATCACCTGAACACGTTCGAAGTCCGTGAGTTCCACGAAGCGCCCCATTCTGCTCTCTCACGATGACTAACGACTAACTGAGGTCGCTGAAATGGAGTACCTGGCAGCACAATGCACCTAATATGAAAAACGTATGTTTTTGGGGGTGTCTGGATACTTTTGATCACATACTGTGTCCTTGAAATGGGAGATATGATACTGCGTGAAGAATTTGACAGAGCACTGAAAGACCTAAGTCGAAACAAGGCCCCAGGAGTAGACAACATTCCATTAGAACTACTGACAGCCTTGGGAGAGTCAGTCCTGACAAAACTCTATCATCTGGTGAGCAGATTAAGGAAAGGCAAACCCACGCTTCTAGCATTTGTAGACTTAGAGAAAGTTTTTGACAATGTTGACTGGAATACTCTCTTTCAAATTCTGAAGGTGGCAGGGGTAAAATACAGGGAGTGAAAGGCTATTTACAATTTGTACAGAAACCAGATGGCAGTTATAAGAGTCGAGGGGCATGAAAGGGAAGTAGTGGTTGGGAAGGGAGTGAGACAGGGTTCTAGCATCTCCCCGATGCTATTCAATCCGTATATTGAGCAAGCAGTCAAGGAAACAAAACAAAACAAAATAAAAACTTTGATGTTCGCCGATGACATTGTAATTCTGTCAGAGACAGCAAAGGACTTGGAAGAGCAGTTGAACGGAATGGACAGTGTCTTGAAAGGAGGGTATAAGATGAACATCGACAAAAGCAAAACGAGGATAATGGAATGTAGTCGAATTAAGTCAGGTGATGCTGAGGGTATTAGATTAGGAAATGAGACACTTAAAGTAGTAAAGGAGTTTTGCTATTTGGGGAGCAAAATAACTGATGATGGTCGAAGTAGAGAGGATATAAAATGTAGACTGGCAATGGCAAGGAAAGCGTTTCTGAAGAAGAGAAATTTGTTAACATCGAGTATAGATTTAAGTGTCAGGAAGTCGTTTCTGAAAGTATTTGTATGGAGTGTAGCCATGTATGGAAGTGAAACATGGACGATAAATAGTTTGGACAAGAAGAGAATAGAAGCTTTCTAATATGGTGCTACAGAAGAATGCTGAAGATTAGTTGGGTAGATCACATAACTAATGAGGAGGTATTGAATAGAATTGGGGAGAAGAGAAGTTTGTGGCACAACTTGACCAGAAGAAGGGATCGGCTGGTAGGACATGATCTGAGGCATCCAGGGATCACTGGAGGGCAGCGTGGAGTGTAAAAATAGTAGAGGGAGACCAAGAGATGAATACACTAAGCAGATTCAGAGGGATGTAGGTTGCGGTAGGTACTGGGAGATGAAGAAGCTTGCACAGGATAGAGTGGCATGGAGAGCTGCATCAAACCAGTCTCAGGACTGAAGTCCACAACAACAACAACAACAACAACTGTGCGCTTAAGTAGTTTGATAAATATTGGACTGGTGCCATATTGTGTAACACTTTTTATTTCCATCTTTGTATTAATGAAAAAAGACGTAAGAACAAGGGAGAAGCATACTGTATTTATGAGAAAAGACGTGAGAACAGGGGAGAAGCATACGAAAGCAGTGCTGCTAGGAGACTGTCAGCTGTCTGCAAGTTCGGGCCTGCCGGTGTCCTTCCACTGGCGTCACAGCAATTGGTGGGAGAGCAGCCAAGGTTCGCGCGGAAGGGCGGAATATAACGCCACGTGGCTGCTCCGCGGTGAGCCGGCAGCTGCCACGTGTCGACATTTGGCGCGAAGCGGAGCTGGTGGGCGGTGGGCGGCGGCTGGGCAGCTCTGCGCGCCGGTCGATACGCGAGCTACCGCCGCCCCACGGAGCGCCCGGCGCCCGTATTGACTGAACGGAGGTGGCGCCCCGTGCACAGAATTACATTCGCTGTATCAGGGCTCGTACCTGGGCCAGCAGCCTGCTGCAGCAAACACAATGCGGCTCAGCAAACGGTATAATTGGCATGGCACGCCGGTACTAGACAAGGACAGGCCAAACCACGCGACCCACCGCTTTTAACTAACCTATAGATAATTCGCCAGACGTCGCGTGTTGTTTATTACCTGTTTCAATCATATTTTTTGTTGATTTCTATCGAGTAGAGCTTCAGACATGTAAACGCTTTGAAATCAGGCCAATAAATATGTAAATATGTTCACATCTGACTAACGACACTAGCAATATATCAAATAATGTATGAGCTGTGGCGGTTTAATTCAAAACATCCGCTGTGTACCCCGCGGACGAGGTTTCTGAAAGAAAAAGAAAATCCGGGTCGTAGATCATAGCTCAGTACTCGTTTCAGACGAGGTGAAATCGTTAAACACCAGAAAATTATGGAACTTTGTTAACCACATCAAACCCACAACGATATAGCTTTCGAGAAACAGAAAAGTTAATAACTTTTGACTTAACAACAATGGTCACCATTGACGGCATAGAAATCGGTAACTTTTCACATTTTACACATTTTCATGCACCGATTTCCTAGAGGATAATGTTCTAGGGTAACTCCTCACTTACGCGAAAAGTATTCAACACACAAAAGAAAGTATATTAGAATTACGTGCAAGGTTCACATACGTACGTCTTATGGGCGTCTATTTAAACACTTCAGAAAATTATTTGCAGCGTCACAGTACATTTATACATTATTGACAGCTTTTGTTAAAAAATCCATTGCACTATAACAATGATAGAGATCAAACACAACACCATAATGGGAAAAAAATCTGAATTTCTCTCTTGTTAATCTACTTTTGGCCCAGAAACGAATGTAATTCACACATACACAAAAACACACCCCTCCTCCACATACATACTAGAAAATGCTCTACCTGTGTAACTACAGAATGGGATTAGGTTCAGAGAGACCAGGAAATGAAAGCTAAGCTGTAATGTGGAATGAAAGCAAAACAGTAATCAAATCAGAGGCAATGTGTTCGAAAGCATAGTTTTGTAAAATCAAAATCGGCTGCTGGGTAACATTTAATACCGAGTTATTCCACCCCGCGAATTTTAACATGCTGCGATCTTTCCTGGCATTCTGTCGACGGTGGTGATCCAGACATAGTTGTTCAAGCTTGTTCTACTATTCAAAAACGGCCTTGCTGATGTCATCTAGTGTTTGAAGAGAATTCTTGCGACAACGCGCTACAAATTTCAACTAATCTCAAGCATGCTCAGTCCGGTTCGTGTCACGTCACCATATAGTGCTGCCACACATTCGGTTGATTCCTGCCTCATGGACGAATGTGTACGTGGAATGGACGCTATTTGCTCGTGGATTAGCATCTCTAAAGGCGAAACCATCGCCGAAATATTTACTGTAGGACTGAAAAATGGGGTGATCCCGTCCTGACAAGGAACAGCCCTCAAATTACCATCTATAGCGATGGTCCAAAATGTGTCCCTGTAGACCCGTGTGACAACATACCTGAGACGTACATCGGTACCTGGCCACATCCATTCTCTTCTGCTTCCATCCTCAGAGCTCAGAATTATCTCTCACTTGTCGGTGAGGTAGTTTTTTTTTTTTTTTTTTTTTTTTTTTTTTTTTTTTTTTTTTTTTTTTTTTTTTTTTTTTTTTGGACACAGAGACTTGCGGACAGGGGAGATTTGCAGACACAACCAATTCACGGAAAGATTTATCATGTTGGAAGGGAAGGTTACACAGACCACTACCCGCCTCTGGACACCTGAACAACAGTTGTTACTCATAGGCAGGTTTCTGAAACTGCATCCTTTATCTGCCGTGCTAGAGAAGTCGAGAGAATCATTACCACCACGAAATTCTTACGTAAAATGACATGCTGGTGTTCAACGTGGGAAAGGCAAGTTATTCAAATAGTAATCTATGATTTATAATCTATAAACATGCAGACAGCGCTGTTTGGCCTAAGATATAACTGAAATAGCAGTATAAGCATCCATGCCTGCCCTCATACTACACATTAAAAAGAAAATAAAAGCCCATTTCCTCAGACTGAATTTTTTGAATAGTGTTTTAATATAAAATTCTTAGGCAGCGTAAACCAGTGCAGTAACAACTATATTTAACACTTTCCAATGTACTGAATAAATGATTCTCTGGAAAATCGCTTTCATTTTAAATATTAAAACACAATTTTAGCTCGTCGAAATAATTCTCAACAATATTGCACATTGCAGCTGCGGAAGATTGCTTGTACTCCGAACAGTACATCGTGTTTATACGGTAACTGATAGTTTGTAAAATCCATGTTAGTCTCACGAAATTATCACAAATCGTTAAGGAATCTAGACATCCAGCCTTAGCAGTAGTTACGTGTCGATCAAAATCTCAATTTGGATTATGCGTAAGACTTTTATCGCTGTTTCCATATATTTGTGTATTACTCTACACTAGCACTGGCGGAAAGGCAGAACATCGGCGGTATTCGTAGTCGCTCGCAAAATGCTTACGGAAGCCTGGCAGTGAACATAAGCATGATGAATCGTTGGCCGAGGCGTCTGTCACCGTTGCAACAAGGCCACACAAACCTGTCCGATCTTCCGCGTGCCAGCCGGCCGCGTACAGCTCCAGGAAACTGAAGAAACGACTTCAGAGTGTTCGTCGCCACGAAAATGCAAACGACGTTTTCCTTGTTGTCCATGACAACACACAGCCTCTCACAAATCTGCGCACCCGAGAGGAGCTCACAAAACTTCATTAGACTGTTCTTCCTCATCCACGCTGCAGCCCTGATCTCGCGCCTTCCGATTTCCACCTGTATATGTCTCCATGTAGGACGCACTCCGCAAGAAGCAGTATTTGGATGATGAGGAGGTTAGTGATGCAGCAAGACGGTGCCCTTAACACTGCATTCGCGGAAAGGCACATTAACAGCACACTACATGCAAAGTGCTCGGGGGATAGGGCCTTGCTGTACGTTGGCACAGACAACGAATATAAAGATCGTCTGACCTTCCTCAAAGATCGGAAGATCGAACACTACACGTACAGAACGCTGGACTAGAGAACCCAGTAGTACGTGATCGAGGGAGTGGATTCCAGTACCCCTAACGAGACAGTACAGGCGGCGCTCTGTTATCTGGGATTCGACTGTAAAAGTGCCTACCGGATGACGGGGTTCCGCACACACGTACCGCTACCACACTACATGGTTGAGTTAGCCGACACGGCTGATTCCGGCGCCATCCTGCAGATAAAGAGGTTTCTGCGGATGGACGTACGTGTAGAACTTTACGAACCACCCAACGTCCCCCAACAATGCAACAACTGCCAGGGATTCGGCCACTCGGCCCTCCGCTGCGGCCTGGCAACTCGTTGCCGCGGATGTGCTGGCAGTCACAGATCCAACACCTGCACACAAACACAGCCAAACCAGCGACGCTGTGCCAACTGCAGTGGGCCCCATGCGGCCAACTTCAGGCAGTGCAGAGCATACAAACAGGCGCTGAAGCGTAAGCAAGACAAGAGCAGGGTACAGTACGACATTCCACGCCCTAGGCCAGCGCCGAACCCAGTAAGGAACGGCGTAACGTTAGCCGCGGTTGCACGTCCTGGCGGAACGGCACAGGCCGCGGAACCTCAGCGCCCTTCACACACACGCGAAACAACCGCTGCAACAGCTACACAACAGCCACAGACAACACCAGAAAACCAACAAGCATCGGTGCCAACACCTATGCCCCCAAACAACACGACCCCACTCCCGGAAGTCACGTGCTGCGAAGAAACGCACGCTATACAGGAAAACACACCCACACAAGAACCCCAAGCCCAGAGGAGGAACAGACGTACACGCAAACACAGGGCGGGGAACACCAAATCACCACAACAGGCCCTCCAGCAGCAACAGACCAACAACACACAGGAAAACAGTCAACAAGACATCGAGACTGCAACCCACACTACCATCCTCCTCACCACAGAAGTAACACAGGCGCCACAGCCTCTGTCACAAAACATAAACACAAATGCTACTCCTAACAACACACCAATACCCGCACAAGCGGCCGCTAACTCTACAACAGCACCTCAGGCTGCCACACCCAACACCAACACATCACCTAGGGGAATACTGGAAACACTATTCCCTCGACACACGACCGTTCAAATCCTTACCAAGGTGCTGACGGCCGTCGCTACACTCATCACCCAGCTCATGAGCGCCGAACCCGGGCAATACTCGGCTGTCATACACACTGCCATCACAACACTCTTTCACACTCTTACATGAATAATATACCACACCCGGCCCATAACGTAAACCCGCACACACTATCACAGATCCTGTTCTGGAATGCGGACTTGATCCACAACAAAAGGGCAGAATTTACCGCGTTCATGGAGCGCAAAGGAATCCTTGTCGCGCTACTGAGCGAGACTAAGCTTAAACCGCACAAACAACTAAACTTTCCTGGCTACTGCGTCTATCGTACCGACCGACCGGGCGACGCCGTGGCAGGCGGAATTGCAATCGTTATACACAAAGACATTGAGCACACAAACATAGAGCTCCCTGAACTGGAAAAAATCGAGGCTACGGCCGTCAGAGTCAAGTTCAACAGAGCCTACACCACACTGATATCGGTATACAACAGTCCTGTAGGCATTTCAACGCGCGATATCAGCACACTACTCAACATCTCACCGCGAGTAATAGTCGCTAGAGATATGAACGCAAAACACCCAGAATGGAATCCACGCATACGAAATCCCAACGGCAAAAAACTGTATGAACATTCACTAGGCAGAAACTACATTATACTAGCGTCGACTGAACCGACGCACATTCCCTATCAGAGGGGACACAGGCCAGACGTGTTAGACATGGCCCTCATCAAGAGCATTACATCGACACTCAACGTTGCCGTTGAAAACGATCTGCCCTCAAACCACCAACCTGTAATACTATACATTGAGGAAACACTGCAGCACATGGAACAACGCAGGATGTGGGACTACGGGCATGCGAATTGGACATTGTTCAAGGAAACGCTCGATAGCCACATCCCACCCATATACGAAATTAACGAAACAGCACAAATTGACGAGGCAGTAGAAACCCTCACTAACGCCGTCCAGGACGCAATGGCGGACACCATACCTGATCGCACCTCACAAGAACACAGTGCGGCCCTGTCCCAGGAAATCCTGGGCCTAATCTCAATGAGGAATCGTCTCAGGAGACAATGGCAGCGCACCAGGCGTCAGTACTTCAAACGGTTCATTAACAGGCTACTGGGCATCATACACGATAAAATACAAACACATAGAACACAACAGTGGAACCAAAAACTCGAAGGGCTGGACACCGCGCGACCTGGCGTGTGGCAACTACTCCGACACTTCACCAGGGAGAAAATATACACCCGAACGCTTCAAGGGCCTGACGGACCTGCATACTCAGCGGAAGAGAAAGCAGAACTAATGGCCCGCACACTCGCAGCGTCATTCACACCGAACCTGGTACCATCAGATCCAGTGTTCACACTTGCTACTGACCAGGAGGTTACACGCATTCTAACCCAACCATCGCGCGACGACATTCAACATGCTAGCACAGCCGAAGTATCCTGGGCTATAATGCATTTCGCTGCTAGGAAAGCCCCTGGTCATGATGGCATTCAAAACCGTGTCCTCCAGGAGTTCACGGATAAAGCTACTGAGTACCTAACATACATAACGAATGCTATACTAAAACACCAACACTTCCCCGCCTTTTGGAAGACGGACAAGGTCCTGATGTTCAGGAAGCCGGGGAAAGACCACAGCCTCCCACAACATTACCGACCCATCAGCCTTCTGAGCTCGCTCAGTAAGATTGTTGAGAAGGTGATTCTCAAACGCATAACTAGGCACTGCATAACAAATGACATCCTGAGATCGGAGCAATTCGGCTTCAAGAATCACCACTCCACAACAGAACAACTCTTACGGGTCGTTGAACATATAACACATGGCTTCAACACAAAAAAAGCAACAGGGGCGATGTTCCTGGACATCGAAAAGGCTTTCGACCGTCTATGGCACAACGGCCTGATTCGCAAACTCAGCGACGCGGGATTCCCCGACGGGCTGCTGCGTCTAATACACTCATACCTCACAGACAGGAGTTTCAACACTGACGTGCAGGGAAAACAATCAACACGACACGGTATACACGCGGGAGTACCCCAGGGAAGCATCCTAGGGCCTCTACTGTTTAACCTCTACATAAACGTTCTCCCAACCACACACAACACAACGATGGCAATCTACGCGGATGACACAGCCATCCTCGTGCAAGATTGGAAACCATCAAACATTACGTCACGCTTACAGACTGCACTTAGAGTGGCTGAGCCTTGGTTGGAGAAATTGCGTGTTAGAGTAAACGTCGACAAGTGCGAAGCCGTTCTGTTCACTAGAAGACCGAAGCAACTGCGCAAACACTGATACTGCAGACCAATAATTCTACATGCACGCCCAATACGTTTGCGCGAGAAAGTCAAATACCTCGGTGTCTGGCTGGAACGGAAATTACTCTGGGGGACCACATGCAGCACATGACCAACCGAGCAAGCGCGAGGCTCAAACAGCTCAACCCTATGCTCAACAGGCGTAGCACACTGAACAGAAGGGTGTCGGGGTCCATGTACATGACACTTATTCGACCCCTGATGACGTACGCAGCTCCTGTCTGGGGATACGCTGCGCCTACACGCCAGCGCCGTCTGCGGCTCATACAAAACAAAGTACTCGAAATCATAAGCAACGCTCCACGATACACACGAATCGCGGACCTTCACCGGGAATACCGACTTGAGACTTTCACGGAGGTAATCCACAAACTCACCACAAGACTATACAGAAACTCCAGACATTCGCAGAACCAGTTTATTCTGAATATGGGGAACTACGACCACAACCATAGATGGAAACATAAAAGACAAAAATACATACTTGTAAGGACCTAACATCTATGGCCAAGCACACGCAAACACAACGGTACAGGTGAGCCCCTGTTAATCAGACGCCATTACTGGATATCCAGCTGGAACACACTGCCGAATAACTGGCACCACGCAGGGAAGCCGTACCGTACACTGCATGCAGACAAGCTCCACCCCCCCCCCCCCCCCACGTGAGATGACCTATGGCCAATCTCCCACTACTATATAACGATCTTGATTGTTCCAGGAATGTAGCGGCTGCAGCAACTGGGATACATCGCCATCGCTTGCCACGGTAATGATGCATGATACCCATACTAACAAATCCAACCTCGCATGAACTATCGCATCTAGTAAGCCACTACTGCTCTTAATACCCATCCCACTGTCGCAGAGGTTTTTTTCCCACGGCACGAGCCTTGACACTTTTTTCCCTCTGCTCCTCAAATCGCTACCCTCACTCGCGTTTCGTCCACTATCTATCACCTGATGGACCGTGTTAATGCGTAGTCTTACCCAGACGCACGGACAACATCACAGCCCAGCATCCTGTGATCCACTTACTAGATGACTAACATGTTAACGGAGGTGACAGTAGAATTTTTGGTTTGGTCACCACGTTGGTGGGGGCGTGGAGGGGCCCCATCTCTATTAAAAAAAAGCTCGGATGGCGTGTACAGGTACAGCTGCCCATGCAGCTTCAACACGATACCACAGTTCATCAAGAGTAGTGACTGGCCTATTGTGACGAGCCAGTTGCTCGGCCACCATTGACCAGACGTTTTCAGTTGGTGACAGATCTGCAGAATGTGCTGGCCAGGGCAGCAGACGAACATTTTCTGTACGCAGAAAGGCCCGTACAGGACCTACAACATGCGGTCGTGCATTATCCTGCCGAAATGTAGGGTTTCGCAGGGATCGAATGAAGGGTAGAGCCACGGGCCGTAACACATCTGAAATGTAACGTCCACTGTTCAAAGTGCCGTCAATGCGAACAAGAGGTGACCGAGACGTGTAACCAATGGCACCCCATACCATCACGCCGGGTGATACGCCAGTATGACGATGACGAATACACGCTTCCAATGTGCGTTCACCGCGATGTCGCCAAACACGGATGCGACTATCATGATGCTGGAAACAGAACCTGGATTCATCCGAAAAAATGACGTTTTGCCATTCGTGCACCCAGGCTCGTCGTTGAGTACACCATCGCAGGCGCTCCTGTCTGTGATGCAGCGTCAAGGGTAACCACAGCCATGGTCTCCGAGCTGATAGTCCATGCTGCTGCAAACGTCGTCGAACTGTTCGTGCAGATGGTTGTTGTCTTGCAAACGTCCGCATCTGTTGGCTCAGGGATCGAGACGTGGCTGCACGATCCGTTACAGCCATGCGGATAAGATGCCTGTGATCTCGACTGCTAGTGATACAAGGCCGTTGGGATCCAGCACGGCGTTCCGTATTACCCTCCTGAACCCACTGATTCCATATTATGCTAACAGTCATTGGATCTCGACCAACGCGAGCAGCAATGTCGTGAAACGATAAACCGCAATCACGATAGGCTACAATCCGACCATTATCAAATTCGGAAACGTGATGGTACGCATTTCTCCTCCTTACACGAGGCATCACAACAACGTTTCACCAGGCAACGCCGGTCAACTGGTGTTTGTGTATGAGAAATCGGTTGGAATCTTTCCTCATGTCAGGACGTTGTAGGTGTCGCCACCGGCACCAGCCTTGTGTGAGTGCTCTGAATAGCTAATCACTTGCATATCACAGCATCTTCTTTCCTGTCGGTGAAATTTCACGTCTGTAGCACGTCATCTTCGTGGTGTAGCAATTTTAATGGCCAGTAGTATATATGAAGACGGTATCTGTTCTCTCGGACCTGTCCGAGGGCATGCAGGCCCTTCGAATCAGATGACGTAAGTCCGTCGCGTTGTACGAAGATTATGTTGAAAAATAGGTCTTTGTAATGAAAAGAGTGGGGAATACTATGGTGGACTGCAATCCCGAGTAAAGCCAACCTCCTTTCAGGAAAAAAAACAAACTGTTACATTTCTTATTGAACGCCCCTCGTATTACAACATTAACATCATGCAGATGACCTTCCTCGCCAGAAATTTCAGTCACTTCTAATCATTTTTCATCTGTAATTTCCTCTCTAATTACCAAGTTTTCTTTTTCTATTGTGTTCCATGAAATCATTGATAATTTTTCACAACCCGCAAGAGATATCGGATTTCGGTGAGCAAACTGTCGTGGAGTACATCGTTCCTTTTTCTCAGCTATTAATGTATCCATTTTTTCTCTTGTTATTGTATTTTTGACAGTCATAGTTAATAAAATAGCAGCAAATGCTTAACCATTCTTCGACATCTTAATTTCTTGAAATCACGTTGCCAAATGAAAACACTGACATAACTATTGATACGACGGTGGTTTCAATATACTGGAGGCCTGACAAAGTGGTAGTATTCATAAAAATAGAACCTTGTGTACTAGCGGTGTCGGGAAAGATCCGGACACGACCGATTAAAAGCGGAGAGCAACGGACAGAGCCCGCTCTAGAAAGACCTATCCTCGTCTTGAGAAATCGGTGCCCAAACTATATGACAAATGTAATTTGCGCAAATCTTCGGCAAATCCTACTGTCCCAGAAAATTAAGAGTTCTACTTTCAAAAATTACTGGAATTCTGGCACTGTTTTAATCACCCACATAGTCCTCTGATGTGCATAATTTGAGTTTGCCCCAATTTGTGAGTGGAGTTTCAGCCCTTATGAAAAGAAAACATCAAATTTTAGGACTTTTTCTGTTCTTTCTTTCTAAATTCTCCGAAACAAAGCGGTTAATCTAAGAAGCAGAGGTTACCAAAAATGTAGAACAATAAGTTTTGCATTAATTGAGTACCAAAATTTTGCTATTTGATGAAATTTTGCTATAGTAAAGCTACTTCAGAGAACTGTGATGGTTGGTTGGTTGGTTGTTTCGGGGAAGGAGACCAGACATCGAGGTCATCGGTCTCATCGGATTAGGGAAGGACGGGGAAGGAAGTCGGCCGTGCCCTTTGAAAGGAACCATCCCGGCATTTGCCTGGAGCGAGTTAGGGAAATCACGGAAAAGGGTCATTCCACACCAAGTGGTCTAAAACTGGAAAAAGTTCCCACCATCATGGTCTCCAATTTTCGTCAAATTTTAACTGTAGCTTTAGTCAAGTGTTGAAGTAAGTTTCCCAAGATTTCAGGCCTCTAGCTGCAATAGCTGCTGATCTAGACCCCCTTGTCTGAAGTGTACTTAGTCCGTGTGCATGCAACATAAAAAAAATGTCATATTTGGAGTCTAATAAAATCGAAACTAATTCATAAGAATGGTTAGTAAGATGCGACCCTGTACAGTTTTTTTTGCTGATTCCAACGAAATTATGTATAACATTACTCATGCAAACCCCGGTCAAATAACTCGACTCAAAGTATACTTCAAAATTTGTCGTGACACAACGCGACAAATTTTGACCAATATTAAGACTGCAATGATTTCCTTGCAGTTGAAGATATGGACTTGAACTTTTGGCCAAGCTTCATGCTTGTGCTAGACATAATGCAGCCGGATTTGCAATGATCCAGGCCATATGGTCGCCCTGCAGTATCTCTTCAAATTAGGCAGTGTCAGCACAAACGGTAAAATTTACCAAAGTTTCAAGCCAATTACTAAAAAATAGTTGGCCTGAATCTGCTTGTGAATAGTATCACCTAAAAGAGAAACTCTTGCTCTACAAGACTGACATTTGTTTTTTTTGCAACGCGACCATTAAGTACTCATTAACTCACATCAAAGTTGTTATATTTTGTATGCGCGATGCACTAATTTTTCTTCATTTCTAGGAATTTGAATCTTAATAGTCGCTTAGAATTACTGATATAATTGGATATTTCATTCGTGTTTTATTCAGTGATTGGCCAGTGAGAGATGTCAGAAGTTAATGAAGAAGAAGAATCGTTGGCCCCCTGTTCAATTGGAAAAGATGCTGCTGCATCGAAGTGCCATGTTATCTTCTATGCTAAGAAGACTGGATTCAAAGCGTTTAGTGATTTCACAGAATGTGACCAGAAATTGCTTGTTTCGCGTTCAGAAGCCAAACTTGACGAAAATTCCATCATTTGCTTCCACCATGAAGCCCTCTTCCTACATGAATATCAAGCGATGCAAAAGAAATGTTGCAATCCATTCAAGAAGAGGAATCACAATGTAAAAGCTGGACTTAGACTGCTTGATAATGAAACAGCTGCCAAACTTTGCCTGTTAAAGAAAAAAGAAGTGATTGATATAAAACCTGGTCAGAAGCTTTGCCCTCGCTGCATGTCGGCACTGAACCAAAAGCTAGAAGATTCATCATCACTATCAACCCAATCTGAACAAGATTTCACAACGGATGAAACTGAACCAGCCATCAACAAAAGTTTATCATTTATTGGTGCTTCACCATTGAAAAGAAGACAACTAAGTAAAAGAGATAAGCAAAGCTATGCAAAAAGAAAGATCTTGGATGCACAAAGTTTAATTGGGAATCAAATTGCTGCTGCTGTAGGAATCAATTACGATGAACAGCCAAGTTCAAGTAAAAGTCGCCCATGCAATAATTGTGCAGATCTTGATAATCTTATAGAAGAGTTGAAAGAAAAATGTAAAGTGTCAAATCGTAGGACAAAAGTTCAAATATTGACCTTGGTTCCAAGAAGCTGGACAATTAAAGATACGACAACAGCATTTAATGTATCAGAAAGAATGGTAAAGCAAGCGAGAAAACTGAAGAATGAGCAAGGTGTTCTAGCTTTTCCAGCAAATCGGCAAGGAAGGAAGCTTTCAGATGAAGTTGTTCAGAAAGTACATGACTTTTTTCAAGATGACGAATTCAGCAGACTTTGTCCAGGGAAGAAAGACTGTGTGCCTGTGAGAATTTCAGGAACAAAGGTGTACAAGCAAAAGCGGTTGTTGCTTTGCAATTTGAAGGAAATGTACGTGTCTTATCAGAAGCAAAATGGACCAGAAATTGGCTTCTCAAAGTTTTGCGAGCTTAGACCAAAATGGTGTGTTACAGTTGGCTCTGCTGGAATGCACTCAGTTTGTGTCTGTACAATACACCAAAATGTCAAGCTTATGCTCACTGGTGCATCAATCAATGAAGACTACAAGGAAATTCTTAGCAAAGCTGTTTGCAGCTTGGAAAACAAGGATTGTATGCTTCATCGTTGTGAAAACTGCCCTGGTCCAGAAGGTGTAGAAGCAGTTATTGCAACATATTTTGAAGATAATGACCCTGAAGAACTGATTGAGTACAAACAATGGATTCATACCGACAGGGATACTTTAGAAACAAAGCAGCTTTCAACAGAAGAGTATGTTGAAGATATTGCAGCAAAAATTTGGAACCTGTCTTGTCATCACTACATTGCCAAGCATCAAAGCCAGCACCTGAAAGCTCTCAAAACTGATTTGAAAGAAGGCGAATTCATAATACTAATGGATTTTGCTGAAAACTATTCATTTATTGTTCAAGATGCAGTGCAAGGCTTCCACTGGGAAAACAGTCAAGCAACAGTTCATCCATTTGTAGTCTACTACTGTGAAAACGAAGAGGTGCAATGTGTGAATCTTTGTGTTATTAGTGACTGCCTTCGACACGATACGATTACTGTCCATGTTTACATTGGAAAAGTAATCAATTACCTGAAGATGCTACTTCAGTGATGGTTCAGCTGCACAATATAAGAATTTCAAGAATTTTCTCAACTTATGCTATCACAAAGAAGATTTTGAAATAACAGCAGAATGGAATTTCTTTGGAACAAGCCATGGAAAGTCGCCTTGTGATGGCATTGGAGGCACAACAAAACGGTTGGCAGCAAGAGCAAGTTTGCAACGTCCATATGAAAACCAGATTCTAACACCCAAAGATCTTTTCAACTTCTGCAATGATAATATCAATGGAATCAAATTCTTTTTCATCAGCAAAGAGGAAGTTGAAGAAGAAAAAGCTTCTCAAGAAGAAAGATTCCTGCAAGGGCACACTCTAGCTGGCACAAGAGAAAACCACCATTTTTTGCCCATTGATATGACGACAATTAAGGTCAGTAGAGTTTCTAATGATGCGACATCTTTTTTGGCCAAAATTAGTGCTGCTGAAGTAGTAGTTCAAGTCATGGATCTTCAGCCTGGGCAGTATGTTGCTTGCATTTATGAAAAGAAATGGTGGATTGGAAACATCGTTGAAATCTCAGTCGAACAGAAAGATGCTTTCATAAGCTTTATGCATCCTCATGGTCCTGCAAGTTCATTTTATTGGCCCTTAAGACGTGATACTTGCTGGATTCCAGAACAACTTATCATTGGTGTTATTCCAGCTCCATCAGTGACATCATCTGGTCGGCAATACAGTTTTCCTGAAAGCATTCTCTTGCAAATCAACGATGCTTCCAGAATGATGAAGTAACTGAGGAAGACAGGCTTGGGAACCTGCATAAAGAAACCCACAATCAGGCTTGGGATCCTGTGGTAAAGACACCCTGTAATCAGGCTTGGGAACCTGCAGTAAAGATACCCACCCGTGGCTGTTACTGCATGGCTATCGGGCGTGGCCCCTATGGCAATGGGGATGCTGGTTTTATTGTGATAACCAGTAATGGCTCAGCCATCATGGACCAACGCAGGGCACTGCGCACACAAAATATAAGATACTTTGACCTGAGTAAATAAGCACTTAATGGAAGCGTTGCAAAAGAAAAATATATCCATCTCGTAGAGCAAGAGTTTCTCTTTCAGATGATACTATTCACAATTAAATCCAGGCTGACTATTTTGTAGTAATTGGCTTTGAACTTTGGTAAATAAAGCCATTTGCGCTGACACTGCCAAATTTGAAGAGATTTTGCAAGGCGACTATAAAGCCTGGGTAGTTGGAAATCCAGCTGTATTATGTCCAGCACAAAGATAAGACTTGGTAAAAAGTTCAAGTCCATATCTTTATCTGCAAGGAAATTATTGCAGTCTGAATATTGGTCAAAATTTGTCGCATTAAGTCACGACAGAATTAGGGGTACACTTTGAGTCGACTTGTTTGACCGGATTTTGCATCAGTAATCTTATAATTAATTTCGTTTGAATCAGCACAAAAAACTGTACAGGGTCTCATCTTACTAACCATTCTTATGAATTGGTTTCAATTTTATGAGACCCCAAAAATGGCATTTTGTCTGATGTCGCGCGCATGCGAACTTACTACCCTTCAGACAAAGGGGTGTAGATCAGCAAGTATTGCAGCTAGAGGCTTGAAATCTTGAGAAACTTAATTTAGCACTTGACTAGTGCTACAGATAAAATTTGAAGAAAATTGGAGACATGATGGTGGGAAGGTTTAGACCACTTGGCATGGAATGACCCAAAACCTAAATCAGGATGGCCGGACGCGGGATTGAACCGTCGTCCTCCCGAATGCGAGACCAGTGTCTAACCACTGCGCCACCTCGCTTGGTCAAAACTGTGATTTTATCACACTGTTAGAAAAGCTCTCTTTTCGTCGCTATAAAACGTGCACCATCTGCGAGTTGTCCAATCTGGCGCAACATTTTGTATGAGAAAAATTGTAGAGCATGAAATTGTGTTTGCAAAAAATCACTGAAATTGACGAAAAAACTTAGGTGGTAAGTAAATATTACCATTATTCAGTTATAAGTGAATCACATGGTTTACGTCCGACATCAACTTTTGTACTTTCTAGTCAACGAATTTCCCAGAATTCACCTTTTTTTTTTTTTTACTGATATGTAATTCCCAGGCCACACACTGTCGAAAGTTTTGAAAACTATGAAATTAGCAGAATAATAATATACAAAGGGCAAAAAAATC
This sequence comes from Schistocerca americana, assembly GCF_021461395.2. Classification (NCBI taxonomy): domain Eukaryota; kingdom Metazoa; phylum Arthropoda; class Insecta; order Orthoptera; family Acrididae; genus Schistocerca; species Schistocerca americana. The sequence goes on along the minus strand of NC_060123.1, from coordinate 124,674,946 downwards.
GTTTACAAGGGTATTAGTGAAAAGAAATACGATACGTTTATTATTGTTTTATTAGGAATAAAGAAACTTAATGCCTTTCAAGCCGAGCGGTTTAAGGCGCTGCAGTCATGGACTGTGCGGCTGGTCCCGGCGGAGGGTCGAGTCCTCCTTCGGGCATGGGTGTGTGTGTTTGTCCTTAGGATAAGTTAGGTTAAGTAGTGTGTAAGCTTAGGGACTGATGACCTTAGTAGCTAAGTCCCATAAGGTTTCACACACATTTGAACATTTAATGCCTTTCAGCCGCATAGCATTGGATCTATTGAGTTGTTTTTCCAAGTTTGCTCTTGCAAATACGTCCTCAGGCAATTCTGTCGCGCTGCTGCTTTTGTAGGAGACAAAGAGGCAGGTCTAATGATGACTTTGATATATATTTTTTGATTGCGAAGCACATCTAATGGCTTTGTTTCATCTGCTCAGTACAGGGCTGCTATGAACTTCTGCCCAGTCTCATTAATCTCATCAGCAGTAGCACTGGAAATGCGGAATATCTCTGCTGCTTTCTATACGTTGTTTTTGTCTCCAGTTTCTTCAGGAGTTTCAGTTTTCCTTTGCGGAAAAACGACGAAGCCCTATCGTAGCCACTGAAGGCACATTAGAGTAGAACGTTGTCTTCGAGTTCTTGAGACAACTTTAAATTTACGAGGTTCTAGACTACGTTGCGTTGTCTGCCTTTGCCTGGCTTCAGCAGAAAAATATTTGCTGTCTGTATTGTTAGTTCGACGGAAACAAACCTATTACCATGATTACTGAAGCTGTTTTATTAAACGTGACAGCTGTGCAGTTCTTTTAGCGACTCTGCTCAGCCGTTCAGCTGATGTCGAGCTTCTGTCACTTGTCGCATCAGGGTATCCATCAAACACAATCGTGGCCTTTCTGTCATTCCAACGCTAAACGTAATCTATATACCATGTAATAAAGGAAGAAAATATTTCTTTTGTCTCCCATGACATTCAGTGCAACAGAAACCCTTCATATACAACGAACGCTGCCTTTTCTAAGTAAATTTTGCTATTAAAGTCATCAAAGAACTTTCAATACAGAGCTTTTTGTGTTTTCCACACACCTACGTCGTCGGACATAGGCAGATGACATGGGGCCAGATAGTATTCAAAATTGTGCTGAAGCTCTTCACCGGAATTTCTGTGGTACGCGATGCTGTGAAAAATCGTCTGAGCACTGATAAAAATGACATTGTCGCGATCTGTGATTTTAGATGCCAAACATTTTAGAGGTAGGACTCGATTTCGTCTTTGAAATTTCACACTGTCAAAGTTGCTACCAGTAATCTTTGAAATACGAGGGCTGTCCAGAAAGTAAGTTACGATCGGTCGCGAAATGGAAACGACTATGAAAATCCGATGAAGCTTTGCAAAGATGTGTTGGGCAGTGTCTCTAGTATGACTCTAAGTAGAATTATGTCGTTCTTTTCATTCCTGAGCTCTTAGTGAGCGCGTAAAGATGTTAGAGAAAATAGTGTCCCCGCCAAGTACGAGGGCCTGGTGAGAATTTTCCCCTGAAGCTATGCAACCAACATTACATAACTGACGTGCGGTTTCGTCTTCAAGACAATTCTCAGCCTCATTCTGCAGGGGCAACGAAGATGTTCCTGCATCGTTTCAATTGGAAATGTTTGGTTACCCACAATACAGCCCGTAATTGTCTCCCACTGAGTTTCATCTCTGCTCAAACGAACCGCTGGCTATGAAGACAACATTTTGGCACAGACAACGAGCTTTAGGCCAGCGTAGAGAATTGGCGGAAAGCACTGGCGGCTGCCTTCTATGATGAGGGTATTGGAAAGTTGGTACAACGCTACGACGAATGTCTGAGTCAGAACGGCGACTACGTAGAGAAGTAGCTGAAAGGTGTAGCTATCTGTTACAAATGAAACATTTCTGATTTTCACTGTGATTTTCATTTCGCGATCAATCGTAACTTATTTTCTGGACATCCCTCGTAGTTAAATCTCCAGGTTTATCAGCTTTGTGGAATCTGATCTCCTAATGGATCTTACATGCTCATGAGCAGGAAAAGTCTCATGTAACAAAAACTAGTCATACAGCTTTTTGATATTTGCTTATTTCTTTGTATTCTCGCATTTGTAGCAGCCACATGTTGTTCAGTAGCTGGAGATGAAATATCACAGAAATGCTCAATTTGCCCAATGATATCAACTGGTGCAGGCATCGAAGCAAGCCCTCTGGCCACTGTGAGATATACTTGAATCATGTCACAACTGTGACTGAAACAAAGTTTTCTTTCATTACACCAAACTTTCATCGAAAGATAGATACGATAAGTGTACAACTCAAGTGCAATTTGTGATACATTTCAATCGCGGTGATAGAATAAGTGCTTCAAAGACCCTCAAGCCATTTTCTGCAGGAGCAGCTGCCACATGAGTAACTTTGCCATCACTGCGTCGAAATTTTTTGGCATTTGCGTTAGCTGTCCTCACACTCTTCCACACACGGCATCATCAAAACAAGCAGATCTGATAAAACCTAGCGGAATAGTTTGTGTGTCACTTTCAATTAGCTCATTGTCTTCGTCACCCCATTCATGGAGCCCGCATCTCGTGGTCGTGCGGTAGCGTTCTCGCTTCCCACGCCCGGGTTCACGGGTTCGATTCCCGGCGGGGTCAGGGATTTTCTCTGCCTCGTGATGGCTGGGTGTTGTGTGATGTCCTTAGGTTAGTTAGGTTTAAGTAGTTCTAAGTTCTAGGGGACTTATGACCACAGCAGTTGAGTCCCATAGTGCTCAGAGCCATTTGAACCATTTGAACCCATTCATGGAATTTAAAGTCAGATGGATTGTCTGCATTTCTGTCAAAGAATTACTGAGCCGCTTTTACTCGGATATTATTTATTTTTCATGGAAAAAATGTGACATCACAGACCATACCATATCATGCCGTAAGTACAGTATTCGCGATTGGTAGAATGGAGTACCGGTTAAGGCTGCCAGTTTCTCATCTGTAGGTATGGAGTTGGAATCATGTCACTTCAGTGAATTTTAATTCGTGGTAAGAGGTATTAGTTTAGGATAATTATGAGGCATTCTTGACGTGAATGCATTCTTAAGTAATCATATGAGGTGTAGTGAACTCAAAACAATCGACTTTACGTCTACACCGTCGGTCACGAACCACTTTTTCTCAACATATGTTGTGATTTTTGCTTGGTATTAAAAAAAATGACATCTCCTTTAAACTTTCTGTACTATTGGCGTTCTGCCTGCATGTAAATAAAGAGAACAGAAATTAATATGATGCTTTTTCTCGACATAAAAAGCTAAATACTCTCTCTTTGATCCCTTCATCGGCACTGTTGCCGTGCGCCAAGTGACAAAAAAAATATAGTTTCCTTTTTGTCTCAGTCTTTCTGATCAATGGTCGTAAAATAACTTAAAATCAAAAGTCTATTGAACGACTGAAAAGAGTAAAATGGACAGGCTAGTTTTTGAATAGATTTTTTTATAGGGTTAAAACAAACGAACTTTCCTCTTCTTCGAGGAAAAACAAAACGTTCGTTTGTCGTAAACAAAATCTTCTCCGTAACAACACAATCATTCAGTACCGTGTCCAGTTTACGTCCTCCTTTACAACTGCAGCTAACCGCTGTGGAATAGAGGCAACAAGTTTCCGGAGGAATCTTGTTATTCTGTGACAACTTTTCCCACGCGTCATGAACTACCTGCGACAGCGCTGGCTTGGTTGTCGGTGCTGGTCTTCTACAGCTAATAATTTTTTCCATTTCTGCCCATACGTGCTTTATGAGACTGAGGTCAGCACCTTTGGGAGGCCAGTGCAACAGCTCAATTCTCCGTTCATTTGAAACCTGCGTTTTATACAGTTCGCTATGTGGGTAGGAGAACGGTCATGTTGGAAAACTGTTCTGCCTCCGGAAAATATGTGGCTAACAGAAGGAAGCATTACGTTCTCCATTATTTCACATTTGTAATTACTAGAGAACGCAACCAGCTGCCAAATAAACGCCGCAACCATTTGCTGACACCCATCCCCAAACTGTGACAGGAGTTCGTTCACTCCTTTGCCTCTGACGGACACGTTTGCTGTCGAATCTCGCTCCACTTGGTCGATATACATGAACTGAAGCATTTTATGTAGTAGAAAACACCTTCTCGTCCGTCAATATAACTTGCTCCCAGTATGAAATCGGTTCTCTTCAGTATGATAATGCGAAGTTTAATCTGGCAGCCTTATGTTACGCCTTGAACATATCCTTAACCGCCGATTAATCTGGCAGCCTTATGTTGCTCCTTGAACATATCCTTAACCGCCGATTTTCTTCCATACCTTCTATACTCGTTGAGACGACGACGAATTGTCGACCTGCTCACATTTAGCTGTAGGATGTTCCTAATTTCTGTGCTAGTCCTGAACGTGTCTTCATCACTGCAGTGAAGTATACTACTGTCTCGATCCTCTCTGGTAGTCCGTGGACGTCCACGGCAACGAAGACAACTGACGTGGCCTTCCACCGCCATCCTCTACGACGAGAGATGTATTGTAGGTTTGCTGTATCCTAGGGCACGTGAAATGGCGCTCATGTAGTATCCATCTTCATGTTGTTGTTGAGGTATTCAGTCCTGAGACTGGTTTGATGCACCTCTCCATGCTACTCTATCCTGTGCAAGCTTGAATATCTCCCAGTACCTACTGCAACCTACATCCTTCTGAATCTGCTTAGTGTATTCATCTCTTGGTCTCCCTCTACGATTTTTACCCTCCACGCTGCCCTCCAATACTAAATTGGTGATCCCTTGATGCCTCAGAACATGTCCCACCAACCGATCCCTTCTTCTTGTCAAGTTGTGCCACAAACTTCTCCCCAATCCTATTCAATGCCTCCTCATTAGTTATGTGATCTACCCATCTAATCTTCAGCATTCTTCTGTAGCACCACATTTAGAAAGCTTCTATTCTCTTCTTGTCCAAACTATTTATCGTCCATGTTTCACTTCCATACATGGCTACACTCCATACAAATACTTTCAGAAACGACTTCCTGACACTTAAATCTATACTCGATGTTAACAAATGTCTCTTCTTCAGAAACGCTTTCCTTGTTATTGCCAGTCTACATTTTATATCCTCTCTACTTCGACCATCATCAGTTATTTTGCTCCCCAAATAGCAAAACTCCTTTACTACTTTAAGTGACTCATTTCCTAATCTGATTGCCTCAGCATCACCCGACTTAATTCGACTACATTCCATTATCCTCGTTTTGCTTTTGTTGATGTTCATCTTATATCCTCCTTTCAAGACACTATCCATTCCATTCAACTGCTCTTCTAAGTCCTTTGCTGTCTCTGACAGAATTACAATGCCATCGCCGAACCTCAAAGTTTTTATTTCTTCTCCATGGATTTTAATACCTACTCCGAATTTTTCTTTTGTTTCCTTCACTGCTTGCTCAATATACAGATTGAATAACATCGGGGAGAGGCTACAACCCTGTCTCACTTCCTTCCCAACCACTGCTTCCCTTTCATGTCCCTCGACTCTTATAACTGCCATCTGGTTTCTGCACAAATTGTAAATAGCCTTTCGCTCCCTGTATTTTAGCCCTACCACCTTCAGAATTTGAAAGAGAGTATTCCAGTCAACATTGTCAAAAGCTTTCTCTAAGTCTACAAATGCTAGAAACGTAGGTTTGCCTTTCCTTAATCTAGCTTCTAAGATAAGTTGCAGGGTCAGTGTTGCCTCACGTGTTCCAGTATTTCTACGGAAACCAAACTGATCTTCCCCGAGGTTGGCTTCTACCAGTTTTTCCATCTTCATAAAGCGCAAGAATGCGACTTTTAACAAATTCCTTGGGCTGTGACATTTCGCAGCTAACATCCTACTTACAAGGCAGGACGAAACGAATGGCGATTCATGATGGTGAGCACTTCCTTCGCATCAGAAGTCAAATTCATTCCCGATTACATGTTTCGAAAACAGATTTCATAAATTAGTTCGATGTGAACATTTTATCTTGTAAATATATGTTGTCTGCAAACATCATATGGCACCGTTTTCAGAGACTAAAGGTAAATTTTAGATACTCGTTGTGATGCAGGTCCTGTTGCTCTGGCTATCGTATTTTAGTTGACTGTCTTACCTTAGATGTGTCCGCCCCCGGTAGCTGAGTGGTCAGCGTGACAGACTGTCAATCCAAAGGGCCCGGGTTCGATTCCCGGCTGGGTCGGAGGTTTTCTCCGCTCAGGGACTGGGTGTTGTGTTGTCCTCATCATCATCATTTCATCCCCATCGACGCGCAGGTCGCCGAAGTGGCGCCAAATCGAAAGACTTGGACCAGGCGAACGGTCTACCCGACGGGAGGCCCTAGCCACACGACATTTCATTTTACCTTAGATGTTAGTCCACAGAAGTGGTTGCATGCCGTACTAGATAAAGCGCTGAGTTCGTATTTGTTACGGCGTGAAGTCAAGCGCTGACACGCCAGTCAGGAACGACAGAGAAGACGGGAAGACGTCAGCCAATCGCACGCTGACTGACCCCTTTCCAGGACGACAACGCTACAGCAGCGGCCCCTGTGTGAAGAGACATAAGTGCTGCGCCCAACTGGTCGCAGCCCAGTTCTATAGCAGCTTCGATATTAGGCGCTTGTATAGCAGCGACTTGAATTGTTTATACTGAAGAGCACTACTTAATTTGCATGTAGTTCCATGCTTTCGATACATTTGTGTAATTGACAAAGGTAAGTATTGTAATCTTTTCCTTGTGTAATAAAACTCATTAACACGATTTGTTTGAATGTTGTCTAGCTATCCGAGAAAGCAGGTTTCCTAGACACTCCATATTTGATGACTAGGCTTTATTTAACAGTATTGACTTGCTATTGGGTTTGAATTGAATCCTGTTCCTTCTACAAATTTCAATTCTTTGTAAAAAAAAATTGTCTGGTTAGCAGGACAACATCAGTTGTAACGTTCAAAGCACTTGTAGTGCTGTACACATTTGTATACAGGGTGTTACAAAAAGGTACGGCCAAACTTTCAGGAAACATTCCTCACACACAAAGAAAGAAAATATGTTATGTGGACATGTGTCGGGAAACGCTTACTTTCCATGTTAGAGCTCATTTTATTACTTCTCTTCAAATCACATTAATCATGGAATGGAAACACACAGCAACAGAACGTGCCAGCGTGACTTCAAACACTTTGTTACAGGAAATACTCAAAATGTCCTCCGTTAGCGAGGATACATGCATCCACCCTCCGTCGCATGGAATCCCTGATGCGCTGATGCAGCCCTGGAGAATGGCGTATTGTATCACAGCCTTCCACAATACGAGCACGAAGAGCCTTACATTTGGTACCGCGGTTGCTTAGACAAGAGCTTTCAAATGCCCCCATAAATGAAAGTCAAGAGTGTTGAGGTCAGGAGAGCGTGGAGGCCATGGAATTGGTCCGCCTCTACCAATCCATCGGTCACCGAATCTGTTGTTGAGAAGCGTACGAACACTTCGACTGAAATGTGCAGGAGCTCCATCGTGCATGAACCACATGTTGTGTTGTACTTGTAAAGGCACATGTTCTAGCTTCACAGGTAGAGTATCCCGTATGAAATCGTGATAACGTGCTCCATTGAGCGTAGGTGGAAGAACATGGGGCCCAATCAAGACATCACCAACAATGCCTGCCCAAACGTTCACAGAAAATTTGTGTTGATGACGTGATTGCACAATTGCGTGCGGATTCTCATCAGCCCACACATGTTGATTGTGAAAATTTACAATTTGATCACGTTGGAATGAAGCCTCATACGTAAAGAGAACATTTGCACTGAAGTGAGGATTGACACATTGTTGGATGAACCATTCGCAGAAGTGTACCCGTGGAGGCCAATCAGCTGCTGATAGTGCCTGCACACGCTGTACATGGTACGGAAACAACTGGTTCTCCCGTAGGACTCTCCATACAGTGACGTGGTTAACGTTACCTTGTACAGCAGCAACTTCTCTGACGCTGACTTTAGGGTTATCGTCAACTGCACGAAGAATTGCCTCGTCCATTGAAGGTGTCCTCGTCGTTCTAGGTCTTCCCCAGTCGCGAGTCATAGGCTGGAATGTTCCGTGCTCCCTAAGACGCCGATCAATTGCTTCGAACGTCTTCCTGTCGGGACACCTTCGTTCTGGAAATCCGTCTCGATACAAACGTACCGCGCCACGGCTATTGCCCCGTGCTAATCCATACATCAAATGGGCATCTGCCAACTCTGCATTTGTAAACATTGCACTGACTGCAAAACCACGTTCGTGATGAACACTAACCCGTTGATGCTACGTACTAATGTGCTTCATGCTAGTACTGTAGAGCAATGAGTCGCATGTCAACACAAGCCCCGAAGTCAACATTACCTTCCTTCAATTGGGCCAACTGGCGGTGAATCGAGGAAGCACGGTACATA